>NC_091169.1:7752263-7906015 GCF_040958095.1 Procambarus clarkii
GAAAAACGTGAAAAAAGTCATTATTATACCAAATTTGACGATTTTAACTTAGAATCATAAAGCGACGTTTCGTATTTTTTAGACCCTAGAAAAGACGTATAAAGATGTTGCTTCCAATACAAATGATAAAAATCAATGTGTTTTCATTAAAATTAACTAAAATGTCCTGATTTTCGGTTTATATTACCGATGGAAGATGTACACATAAAAGTGTTCTAATCCGGCTGAACGTCGATATATGCAATAAAAACAGAACTTCTCCCTTTTTCAATATCTTACTTAGTATTTTAACGAGATACAATCTGGTGTTTGAAAATGAAGTATTTAAGGTTATTTTCTAATCAATTATGTGCTTGCATCATTTTTATCGTATATTTAATGAATTAATAACAATAAACTGAAAATTCAAAAAACTTGGAAAAACGGCAAAATATTGCCTAATTCGATGATATTTTGTTTAAATCACATAAAGGAAAAGGGGATGATAAAGGTTAAAATATTGCTAAATTCGATGATTTTTGGTACAAAACAAAATGCAAGAAAACTTGCTTAAAATGCAAAATTTGCGAAATTCTGAGATATGAAGGCCAAATCACATATTGTGAGAAAACATGAAGTAGTATCGAAATATTGGTAAAAACTAATATATATACGTAAAATCACACTACATGAATAACGTGAAAAAAGTCACTATATTACCATATTTGAGGATTTTAACTTCAAATCATAGAGCGAGGTTTCGTATTATTCAGATCCAAGAAAAAACATGACAATGTTGTTTCAAATACAAATGAAATCAATCAATGTGTTTTCATTAGAATTAACTAAAATATTTCTGATTTTCCGTTTATATTACCGATTTAAAAATGTACACGTAAAACCGCTGTAATCCGCCTGAAACGTCGATATATGCAATAAAAACAGAACTTCCCCCCTTTCCAATATCTTACTCAGTATTTTAACGAGAAACAAATAGTTGATTGAAAGAGAAGTGTTTAAGGTTAATTTCTAATCAATTATGTGTTTGCATCATTTTTATCGTATATTTAATGAATTAATAGCAATAAACTGAAAATTCACAAAAACGTGGCAAAACAGCTAAATATTGACTAATTCGATGATATTTTGTTTATATCACATAAAGGAAACGGGGATGATAAACGTCAAAATATTGCTGAATTCGATGATTTTTAGTACGAAACAAAATGCAAGAAAACTTGCTTAAAATGCAATATTATGCGAAAATCTGAGATTTGAAGGCCAAATCACATATCGTGATACTATATGAAATAGTATCGAAATATTGGTAAAAATGAATATATTTACGTAATATCAAACTACATGAAAAACGTGAAAAAAGTCATTATTATACCAAATTTGACGATTTTAACTTCGAATCATAAAGCGACGTTTCGTATTTTTTAGACCCTAGAAAAGACGTATAAAGATGTTGCTTCCAATACAAATGATAAAAATCAATGTGTTTTCATTAAAATTAACTAAAATGTCCTGATTTTCGGTTTATATTACCGATGGAAGATGTACACATAAAAGTGTTCTAATCCGGCTGAACGTCGATATATGCAATAAAAACAGAACTTCTCCCTTTTTCAATATCTTACTTAGTATTTTAACGAGATACAATCTGGTGTTTGAAAATGAAGTATTTAAGGTTATTTTCTAATCAATTATGTGCTTGCATCATTTTTATCGAATATTTAATGAATTAATAACAATAAACTGAAAATTCAAAAAACGTGGAAAAACGGCAAAATATTGCCTAATTCGATGATATTTTGTTTAAATCACATAAAGGAAAAGGGGATGATAAAGGTCAAAATATTGCTAAATTCGATGATTTTTGGTACAAAACAAAATGCAAGAAAACTTGCTTAAAATGCAAAATTTGCGAAATTCTGAGATATGAAGGCCAAATCACATATTGTGAGAAAACATGAAGTAGTATCGAAATATTGGTAAAAACTAATATATATACGTAAAATCACACTACATGAATAACGTGAAAAAAGTCACTATATTACCATATTTGAGGATTTTAACTTCAAATCATAGAGCGAGGTTTCGTATTATTCAGATCCAAGAAAAAACATGACAATGTTGTTTCAAATACAAATGAAATCAATCAATGTGTTTTCATTAGAATTAACTAAAATATTTCTGATTTTCCGTTTATATTACCGATTTAAAAATGTACACGTAAAACCGCTGTAATCCGCCTGAAACGTCGATATATGCAATAAAAACAGAACTTCTCCCCTTTCCAATATCTTACTCAGTATTTTAACGAGAAACAAATAGTTGATTGAAAGAGAAGTGTTTAAGGTTAATTTCTAATCAATTATGTGTTTGCATCATTTTTATCGTATATTTAATGAATTAATAGCAATAAACTGAAAATTCACAAAAACGTGGCAAAACAGCTAAATATTGACTAATTCGATGATATTTTGTTTATATCACTTAAAGGAAACGGGGATGATAAACGTCAAAATATTGCTGAATTCGATGATTTTTAGTACAAAACAAAATGCAAGAAAACTTGCTTAAAATGCAATATTATGCGAAAATCTGAGATTTGAAGGCCAAATCACATATCGTGATACTATATGAAATAGTATCGAAATATTGGTAAAAATGAATATATTTACGTAATATCAAACTACATGAAAAACGTGAAAAAAGTCATTATTATACCAAATTTGACGATTTTAACTTCGAATCATAAAGCGACGTTTCGTATTTTTTAGACCCTAGAAAAGACGTATAAAGATGTTGCTTCCAATACAAATGATAAAAATCAATGTGTTTTCATTAAAATTAACTAAAATGTCCTGATTTTCGGTTTATATTACCGATGGAAGATGTACACATAAAAGTGTTCTAATCCGGCTGAACGTCGATATATGCAATAAAAACAGAACTTCTCCCTTTTTCAATATCTTACTTAGTATTTTAACGAGATACAATCTGGTGTTTGAAAATGAAGTATTTAAGGTTATTTTCTAATCAATTATGTGCTTGCATCATTTTTATCGAATATTTAATGAATTAATAACAATAAACTGAAAATTCAAAAAACGTGGAAAAACGGCAAAATATTGCCTAATTCGATGATATTTTGTTTAAATCACATGAAGGAAAAGGGGATGATAAAGGTCAAAATATTGCTAAATTCGATGATTTTTGGTACAAAACAAAATGCAAGAAAACTTGCTTAAAGTGCAAAATTTGCGAAATTCTGAGATATGAAGGCCAAATCACATATTGTGAGAAAACATGAAGTAGTATCGAAATATTGGTAAAAACGAATATATATACGTAAAATCACACTACATGAATAACGTGAAAAAAGTCACTATATTACCATATTTGACGATTTTAACTTCAAATCATAGAGCGAGGTTTCGTATTATTCAGATCCAAGAAAAAACATGACAATGTTGTTTCAAATACAAATGAAATCAATCAATGTGTTTTCATTAGAATTAACTAAAATATTTCTGATTTTCCGTTTATATTACCGATTTAAAAATGTACACGTAAAACCGCTGTAATCCGCCTGAAACGTCGATATATGCAATAAAAACAGAACTTCTCCCCTTTCCAATATCTTACTCAGTATTTTAACGAGAAACAAATAGTTGATTGAAAGAGAAGTGTTTAAGGTTAATTTCTAATCAATTATGTGTTTGCATCATTTTTATCGTATATTTAATGAATTAATAGCAATAAACTGAAAATTCACAAAAACGTGGCAAAACAGCTAAATATTGACTAATTCGATGATATTTTGTTTATATCACATAAAGGAAACGGGGATGATAAACGTCAAAATATTGCTGAATTCGATGATTTTTAGTACGAAACAAAATGCAAGAAAACTTGCTTAAAATGCAATATTATGCGAAAATCTGAGATTTGAAGGCCAAATCACATATCGTGATACTATATGAAATAGTATCGAAATATTGGTAAAAATGAATATATTTACGTAATATCAAACTACATGAAAAACGTGAAAAAAGTCATTATTATACCAAATTTGACGATTTTAACTTCGAATCATAAAGCGACGTTTCGTATTTTTTAGACCCTAGAAAAGACGTATAAAGATGTTGCTTCCAATACAAATGATAAAAATCAATGTGTTTTCATTAAAATTAACTAAAATGTCCTGATTTTCGGTTTATATTACCGATGGAAGATGTACACATAAAAGTGTTCTAATCCGGCTGAACGTCGATATATGCAATAAAAACAGAACTTCTCCCTTTTTCAATATCTTACTTAGTATTTTAACGAGATACAATCTGGTGTTTGAAAATGAAGTATTTAAGGTTATTTTCTAATCAATTATGTGCTTGCATCATTTTTATCGAATATTTAATGAATTAATAACAATAAACTGAAAATTCAAAAAACGTGGAAAAACGGCAAAATATTGCCTAATTCGATGATATTTTGTTTAAATCACATAAAGGAAAAGGGGATGATAAAGGTCAAAATATTGCTAAATTCGATGATTTTTGGTACAAAACAAAATGCAAGAAAACTTGCTTAAAATGCAAAATTTGCGAAATTCTGAGATATGAAGGCCAAATCACATATTGTGAGAAAACATGAAGTAGTATCGAAATATTGGTAAAAACTAATATATATACGTAAAATCACACTACATGAATAACGTGAAAAAAGTCACTATATTACCATATTTGAGGATTTTAACTTCAAATCATAGAGCGAGGTTTCGTATTATTCAGATCCAAGAAAAACATGACAATGTTGTTTCAAATACAAATGAAATCAATCAATGTGTTTTCATTAGAATTAACTAAAATATTTCTGATTTTCCGTTTATATTACCGATTTAAAATGTACACGTAAAACCGCTGTAATCCGCCTGAAACGTCGATATATGCAATAAAAACAGAACTTCTCCCCTTTCCAATATCTTACTCAGTATTTTAACGAGAAACAAATAGTTGATTGAAAGAGAAGTGTTTAAGGTTAATTTCTAATCAATTATGTGTTTGCATCATTTTTATCGTATATTTAATGAATTAATAGCAATAAACTGAAAATTCACAAAAACGTGGCAAAACAGCTAAATATTGACTAATTCGATGATATTTTGTTTATATCACTTAAAGGAAACGGGGATGATAAACGTCAAAATATTGCTGAATTCGATGATTTTTAGTACAAAACAAAATGCAAGAAAACTTGCTTAAAATGCAATATTATGCGAAAATCTGAGATTTGAAGGCCAAATCACATATCGTGATACTATATGAAATAGTATCGAAATATTGGTAAAAATGAATATATTTACGTAATATCAAACTACATGAAAAACGTGAAAAAAGTCATTATTATACCAAATTTGACGATTTTAACTTCGAATCATAAAGCGACGTTTCGTATTTTTTAGACCCTAGAAAAGACGTATAAAGATGTTGCTTCCAATACAAATGATAAAAATCAATGTGTTTTCATTAAAATTAACTAAAATGTCCTGATTTTCGGTTTATATTACCGATGGAAGATGTACACATAAAAGTGTTCTAATCCGGCTGAACGTCGATATATGCAATAAAAACAGAACTTCTCCCTTTTTCAATATCTTACTTAGTATTTTAACGAGATACAATCTGGTGTTTGAAAATGAAGTATTTAAGGTTATTTTCTAATCAATTATGTGCTTGCATCATTTTTATCGAATATTTAATGAATTAATAACAATAAACTGAAAATTCAAAAAACGTGGAAAAACGGCAAAATATTGCCTAATTCGATGATATTTTGTTTAAATCACATAAAGGAAAAGGGGATGATAAAGGTCAAAATATTGCTAAATTCGATGATTTTTGGTACAAAACAAAATGCAAGAAAACTTGCTTAAAATGCAAAATTTGCGAAATTCTGAGATATGAAGGCCAAATCACATATTGTGAGAAAACATGAAGTAGTATCGAAATATTGGTAAAAACTAATATATATACGTAAAATCACACTACATGAATAACGTGAAAAAAGTCACTATATTACCATATTTGAGGATTTTAACTTCAAATCATAGAGCGAGGTTTCGTATTATTCAGATCCAAGAAAAAACATGACAATGTTGTTTCAAATACAAATGAAATCAATCAATGTGTTTTCATTAGAATTAACTAAAATATTTCTGATTTTCCGTTTATATTACCGATTTAAAAATGTACACGTAAAACCGCTGTAATCCGCCTGAAACGTCGATATATGCAATAAAAACAGAACTTCTCCCCTTTCCAATATCTTACTCAGTATTTTAACGAGAAACAAATAGTTGATTGAAAGAGAAGTGTTTAAGGTTAATTTCTAATCAATTATGTGTTTGCATCATTTTTATCGTATATTTAATGAATTAATAGCAATAAACTGAAAATTCACAAAAACGTGGCAAAACAGCTAAATATTGACTAATTCGATGATATTTTGTTTATATCACTTAAAGGAAACGGGGATGATAAACGTCAAAATATTGCTGAATTCGATGATTTTTAGTACAAAACAAAATGCAAGAAAACTTGCTTAAAATGCAATATTATGCGAAAATCTGAGATTTGAAGGCCAAATCACATATCGTGATACTATATGAAATAGTATCGAAATATTGGTAAAAATGAATATATTTACGTAATATCAAACTACATGAAAAACGTGAAAAAAGTCATTATTATACCAAATTTGACGATTTTAACTTCGAATCATAAAGCGACGTTTCGTATTTTTTAGACCCTAGAAAAGACGTATAAAGATGTTGCTTCCAATACAAATGATAAAAATCAATGTGTTTTCATTAAAATTAACTAAAATGTCCTGATTTTCGGTTTATATTACCGATGGAAGATGTACACATAAAAGTGTTCTAATCCGGCTGAACGTCGATATATGCAATAAAAACAGAACTTCTCCCTTTTTCAATATCTTACTTAGTATTTTAACGAGATACAATCTGGTGTTTGAAAATGAAGTATTTAAGGTTATTTTCTAATCAATTATGTGCTTGCATCATTTTTATCGAATATTTAATGAATTAATAACAATAAACTGAAAATTCAAAAAAACGTGGAAAAACGGCAAAATATTGCCTAATTCGATGATATTTTGTTTAAATCACATAAAGGAAAAGGGGATGATAAAGGTCAAAATATTGCTAAATTCGATGATTTTTGGTACAAAACAAAATGCAAGAAAACTTGCTTAAAATGCAAAATTTGCGAAATTCTGAGATATGAAGGCCAAATCACATATTGTGAGAAAACATGAAGTAGTATCGAAATATTGGTAAAAACGAATATATATACGTAAAATCACACTACATGAATAACGTGAAAAAAGTCACTATATTACCATATTTGACGATTTTAACTTCAAATCATAGAGCGAGGTTTCGTATTATTCAGATCCAAGAAAAAACATGACAATGTTGTTTCAAATACAAATGAAATCAATCAATGTGTTTTCATTAGAATTAACTAAAATATTTCTGATTTTCCGTTTATATTACCGATTTAAAAATGTACACGTAAAACCGCTGTAATCCGCCTGAAACGTCGATATATGCAATAAAAACAGAACTTCTCCCCTTTCCAATATCTTACTCAGTATTTTAACGAGAAACAAATAGTTGATTGAAAGAGAAGTGTTTAAGGTTAATTTCTAATCAATTATGTGTTTGCATCATTTTTATCGTATATTTAATGAATTAATAGCAATAAACTGAAAATTCACAAAAACGTGGCAAAACAGCTAAATATTGCCTAATTCGATGATATTTTGTTTATATCACATAAAGGAAACGGGGATGATAAACGTCAAAATATTGCTGAATTCGATGATTTTTAGTACGAAACAAAATGCAAGAAAACTTGCTTAAAATGCAATATTATGCGAAAATCTGAGATTTGAAGGCCAAATCACATATCGTGATACTATATGAAATAGTATCGAAATATTGGTAAAAATGAATATATTTACGTAATATCAAACTACATGAAAAACGTGAAAAAAGTCATTATTATACCAAATTTGACGATTTTAACTTCGAATCATAAAGCGACGTTTCGTATTTTTTAGACCCTAGAAAAGACGTATAAAGATGTTGCTTCCAATACAAATGATAAAAATCAATGTGTTTTCATTAAAATTAACTAAAATGTCCTGATTTTCGGTTTATATTACCGATGGAAGATGTACACATAAAAGTGTTCTAATCCGGCTGAACGTCGATATATGCAATAAAAACAGAACTTCTCCCTTTTTCAATATCTTACTTAGTATTTTAACGAGATACAATCTGGTGTTTGAAAATGAAGTATTTAAGGTTATTTTCTAATCAATTATGTGCTTGCATCATTTTTATCGTATATTTAATGAATTAATAACAATAAACTGAAAATTCAAAAAACTTGGAAAAACGGCAAAATATTGCCTAATTCGATGATATTTTGTTTAAATCACATAAAGGAAAAGGGGATGATAAAGGTTAAAATATTGCTAAATTCGATGATTTTTGGTACAAAACAAAATGCAAGAAAACTTGCTTAAAATGCAAAATTTGCGAAATTCTGAGATATGAAGGCCAAATCACATATTGTGAGAAAACATGAAGTAGTATCGAAATATTGGTAAAAACTAATATATATACGTAAAATCACACTACATGAATAACGTGAAAAAAGTCACTATATTACCATATTTGAGGATTTTAACTTCAAATCTTAGAGCGAGGTTTCGTATTATTCAGATCCAAGAAAAAACATATGACAATGTTGTTTCAAATACAAATAAAAAAATCAATGTGTTTTCATTAGAATTAACTAAAATATTTCTGATTTGCCGTTTATATTACCGATGGAAAATGCACACGTAAAACCGCTGTAATCCGCCTGAAACGTCGATATATGCAATAAAAACAGAACTTCTCCCCTTTCCAATATCTTACTCAGTATTTTAACGAGAAACAAATAGTTGATTGAAAGAGAAGTGTTTAAGGTTAATTTCTAATCAATTATGTGTTTGCATCATTTTTATCGTATATTTAATGAATTAATAGCAATAAACTGAAAATTCACAAATACCTGGCAAAACAGCAAAATATTGCCTAATTCGATGATATTGTGTTTATATCACATAAAGGAAACGGGGACGATAAACGTCAAAATATTGCTAAATTCGATGATTTTTAGTACGAAACAAAATGCAAGAAAACTTGCTTAAAATGCAATATTATGCGAAAATCTGAGATTTGAAAGCCAAATCACATATCGTGATACTACATGAAATAGTATCGAAATATTGGTAAAAATGAATATATTTACGTAATATGAAACTACATGAAAAACGTGAAAAAAGTCATTATTATACCAAATTTGACGATTTTAACTTCGAATCACAAAGCGACGTTTCGTATTTTTTAGACCCTAGAAAAGACGTATAAAGATGTTGCTTCCAATACAAATGATAAAAATCAATGTGTTTTCATTAAAATTAACTAAAATGTTCCTGATTTTCGGTTTATATTACCGATGGAAGATGTACACGTAAAACCGTTCTAATCCGGCTGAAACGTCGATATATGCAATAAAAACAGAACTTCTCCCCTTTCCAATATCTTACTCAGTATTTTAACGAGAAACAAATAGTTGATTGAAAATGAAGTATTTAAGGTTATTTTCTAATCAATTATGTGTTTGCATCATTTTTTTCGTATATTTAATGAATTATTAGCAATAAACTGAAAATTCGCAAAAACGTGGAAAAACAGCAAAATATTGCCTAATTAAATGATATTTTGTTTATATCACATAATCACATAAAGGAAAAGAGGATGATGAACGTCAAAATATTGCTGAATTCGATGATTTTTAGTACGAAAAAAAATGCAAGAAAACTTGCTTAAAATGCAATATTATGCGAAAATCTGAGATATGAAGGCCAAATCACTTATCGTGATACTACATGAAATAGTATCGAAATATTGGTAAAAATGAATATATTTACGTAATATCAAACTACATGAAAAACGTGAAAAAAGTCATTATTAAACAAAATTTGAGGATATTAACTTTGAATCATAAAGCGATGTTTCGTATTTTTTAGACCTTAGAAAAGACGTATAAAGATGTTGTTTCCAATGCAAATGATAAAAATCAATGTGTTTTCATAAAAATTAACTAAAATGTTCCTAATTTTCGGTTTATATTACCGATGGAAGACGTACACGTAAAACCGTTCTAATCCAGCTGAAACGTCGATATATGCAATAAAAACAGAACTTCTCCCCTTCACAATATCTTACTCAGTATTTTAACGAGATACAAATTGGTGATTGAAAATGAAGTATTTAAGGTTATTTTCTAATCAATTATGTGTTTGCATAATTTTTCTCGTATATTTAATGAAATAATAACAATAAACTGAAAATTCACAAAAACGTGGAAAAACTGCAAAACATTGCCCAATTCGATGATATTTTGTTTAAATCACACGAAGGAAAAGGGGATGATAAAGGTCAAAATATTGCTAAATTCGATGATTTTTAGTACAAAACAAAATGCAAGAAAACTTGCAAAATTGGCGAAATTCTGAGATTTGAAGGCCAAATCACATATCGTGAGAAAACATGAAGTAGTATCGAAATATTGGTAAAAACGAATATATATACGTAAAATCACACTACATGAATAACGTGAAAAAAGTCACTATATTACCATATTTGACGATTTTAACTTCAAATCATAGAGCGAGGTTTCGTATTATTTAGATCCAAGAACAGACATATGACAATGTTGTTTCAAATACAAATGATAAAAATCAATGTGTTTTCATTAGTATTAACTAAAATGTTCCTGATTTTCGTTTATATTACCGATGGAAGATGTACACGTGACACCGCTCTAATCCGGCTGAAACGTCGACATATGCAATAAAAACAGAACTTCTCCCCTTTCCAATATCTTACTCAGTATTTTAACGAGAAACAAATAGTTGATTGAAAGAGAAGTGTTTAAGGTTAATTTCTAATCAATTATGTGTTTGCATCATTTTTATCGTATATTTAATGAATTAATAGCAATAAACTGAAAATTCACAAAAACGTGGCAAAACAGCTAAATATTGCCTAATTCGATGATATTTTGTTTATATCACATAAAGGAAACGGGGATGATAAACGTCAAAATATTGCTGAATTCGATGATTTTTAGTACGAAACAAAATGCAAGAAAACTTGCTTAAAATGCAATATTATGCGAAAATCTGAGATTTGAAGGCCAAATCACATATCGTGATACTATATGAAATAGTATCGAAATATTGGTAAAAATGAATATATTTACGTAATATCAAACTACATGAAAAACGTGAAAAAATTCATTATTATACCAAATTTGACGATTTTAACTTCGAATCATAAAGCGACGTTTAGTATTTGTTAGACCCTAGAAAAGACGTATACAGATGTTGCTTCCAATACAAATGATAAAAATCAATGTGTTTTCATTAAAATTAACTAAAATGTCCTGATTTTCGGTTTATATTACCGATGGAAGATGTACACATAAAAGTGTTCTAATCCGGCTGAACGTCGATATATGCAATAAAAACAGAACTTCTCCCTTTTTCAATATCTTACTTAGTATTTTAACGAGATACAATCTGGTGTTTGAAAATGAAGTATTTAAGGTTATTTTCTAATCAATTATGTGCTTGCATCATTTTTATCGTATATTTAATGAATTAATAACAATAAACTGAAAATTCAAAAAACGTGGAAAAACGGCAAAATATTGCCTAATTCGATGATATTTTGTTTAAATCACATAAAGGAAAAGGGGATGATAAAGGTCAAAATATTGCTAAATTCGATGATTTTTGGTACAAAACAAAATGCAAGAAAACTTGCTTAAAATGCAAAATTTGCGAAATTCTGAGATATGAAGGCCAAATCACATATTGTGAGAAAACATGAAGTAGTATCGAAATATTGGTAAAAACTAATATATATACGTAAAATCACACTACATGAATAACGTGAAAAAAGTCACTATATTACCATATTTGAGGATTTTAACTTCAAATCATAGAGCGAGGTTTCGTATTATTCAGATCCAAGAAAAAACATGACAATGTTGTTTCAAATACAAATGAAATCAATCAATGTGTTTTCATTAGAATTAACTAAAATATTTCTGATTTTCCGTTTATATTACCGATTTAAAAATGTACACGTAAAACCGCTGTAATCCGCCTGAAACGTCGATATATGCAATAAAAACAGAACTTCTCCCCTTTCCAATATCTTACTCAGTATTTTAACGAGAAACAAATAGTTGATTGAAAGAGAAGTGTTTAAGGTTAATTTCTAATCAATTATGTGTTTGCATCATTTTTATCGTATATTTAATGAATTAATAGCAATAAACTGAAAATTCACAAAAACGTGGCAAAACAGCTAAATATTGACTAATTCGATGATATTTTGTTTATATCACATAAAGGAAACGGGGATGATAAACGTCAAAATATTGCTGAATTCGATGATTTTTAGTACGAAACAAAATGCAAGAAAACTTGCTTAAAATGCAATATTATGCGAAAATCTGAGATTTGAAGGCCAAATCACATATCGTGATACTATATGAAATAGTATCGAAATATTGGTAAAAATGAATATATTTACGTAATATCAAACTACATGAAAAACGTGAAAAAAGTCATTATTATACCAAATTTGACGATTTTAACTTCGAATCATAAAGCGACGTTTCGTATTTTTTAGACCCTAGAAAAGACGTATAAAGATGTTGCTTCCAATACAAATGATAAAAATCAATGTGTTTTCATTAAAATTAACTAAAATGTCCTGATTTTCGGTTTATATTACCGATGGAAGATGTACACATAAAAGTGTTCTAATCCGGCTGAACGTCGATATATGCAATAAAAACAGAACTTCTCCCTTTTTCAATATCTTACTTAGTATTTTAACGAGATACAATCTGGTGTTTGAAAATGAAGTATTTAAGGTTATTTTCTAATCAATTATGTGCTTGCATCATTTTTATCGTAATATTTAATGAATTAATAACAATAAACTGAAAATTCAAAAAACGTGGAAAAACGGCAAAATATTGCCTAATTCGATGATATTTTGTTTAAATCACATAAAGGAAAAGGGGATGATAAAGGTCAAAATATTGCTAAATTCGATGATTTTTGTATACAAACAAAATGCAAGAAAACTTGCTTAAAATGCAAAATTTGCGAAATTCTGAGATATGAAGGCCAAATCACATATTCGTGAGAAAACATGAAGTAGTATCGAAATATTGGTAAAAACTAATATATAGTACGTAAAATCACACTACATGAATAACGTGAAAAAAGTCACTATATTACCATATTTGAGGATTTTAACTTCAAATCATAGAGCGAGGTTTCGTATTATTCAGATCCAAGAAAAAACATGACAATGTTGTTTCAAATACAAATGAAATCAATCAATGTGTTTTCATTAGAATTAACTAAAATATTTCTGATTTTCCGTTTATATTACCGATGGAAAATGTACACGTAAAACCGCTGTAATCCGCCTGAAACGTCGATATATGCAATAAAAACAGAACTTCTCCCCTTTCCAATATCTTACTCAGTATTTTAACGAGAAACAAATAGTTGATTGAAAGAGAAGTGTTTAAGGTTAATTTCTAATCAATTATGTGTTTGCATCATTTTTATCGTATATTTAATGAATTAATAGCAATAAACTGAAAATTCACAAAAACGTGGCAAAACAGCTAAATATTGACTAATTCGATGATATTTTGTTTATATCACATAAAGGAAACGGGGATGATAAACGTCAAAATATTGCTGAATTCGATGATTTTTAGTACGAAACAAAATGCAAGAAAACTTGCTTAAAATGCAATATTATGCGAAAATCTGAGATTTGAAGGCCAAATCACATATCGTGATACTATATGAAATAGTATCGAAATATTGGTAAAAATGAATATATTTACGTAATATTCAAACTACATGAAAAACGTGAAAAAAGTCATTATTATACCAAATTTGACGATTTTAACTTAGAATCATAAAGCGACGTTTCGTATTTTTTAGACCCTAGAAAAGACGTATAAAGATGTTGCTTCCAATACAAATGATAAAAATCAATGTGTTTTCATTAAAATTAACTAAAATGTCCTGATTTTCGGTTTATATTACCGATGGAAGATGTACACATAAAAGTGTTCTAATCCGGCTGAACGTCGATATATGCAATAAAAACAGAACTTCTCCCTTTTTCAATATCTTACTTAGTATTTTAACGAGATACAATCTGGTGTTTGAAAATGAAGTATTTAAGGTTATTTTCTAATCAATTATGTGCTTGCATCATTTTTATCGTATATTTAATGAATTAATAACAATAAACTGAAAATTCAAAAAACGTGGAAAAACGGCAAAATATTGCCTAATTCGATGATATTTTGTTTAAATCACATAAAGGAAAAGGGGATGATAAAGGTCAAAATATTGCTAAATTCGATGATTTTTGGTACAAAACAAAATGCAAGAAAACTTGCTTAAAATGCAAAATTTGCGAAATTCTGAGATATGAAGGCCAAATCACATATTGTGAGAAAACATGAAGTAGTATCGAAATATTGGTAAAAACTAATATATATACGTAAAATCACACTACATGAATAACGTGAAAAAAGTCACTATATTACCATATTTGAGGATTTTAACTTCAAATCATAGAGCGAGGTTTCGTATTATTCAGATCCAAGAAAAAACATGACAATGTTGTTTCAAATACAAATGAAATCAATCAATGTGTTTTCATTAGAATTAACTAAAATATTTCTGATTTTCCGTTTATATTACCGATTTAAAAATGTACACGTAAAACCGCTGTAATCCGCCTGAAACGTCGATATATGCAATAAAAACAGAACTTCTCCCCTTTCCAATATCTTACTCAGTATTTTAACGAGAAACAAATAGTTGATTGAAAGAGAAGTGTTTAAGGTTAATTTCTAATCAATTATGTGTTTGCATCATTTTTATCGTATATTTAATGAATTAATAGCAATAAACTGAAAATTCACAAAAACGTGGCAAAACAGCTAAATATTGACTAATTCGATGATATTTTGTTTATATCACATTAAAGGAAACGGGGATGATAAACGTCAAAATATTGCTGAATTCGATGATTTTTAGTACGAAACAAAATGCAAGAAAACTTGCTTAAAATGCAATATTATGCGAAAATCTGAGATTTGAAGGCCAAATCACATATCGTGATACTATATGAAATAGTATCGAAATATTGGTAAAAATGAATATATTTACGTAATATCAAACTACATGAAAAACGTGAAAAAAGTCATTATTATACCAAATTTGACGATTTTAACTTCGAATCATAAAGCGACGTTTCGTATTTTTTAGACCCTAGAAAAGACGTATAAAGATGTTGCTTCCAATACAAATGATAAAAATCAATGTGTTTTCATTAAAATTAACTAAAATGTCCTGATTTTCGGTTTATATTACCGATGGAAGATGTACACATAAAAGTGTTCTAATCCGGCTGAACGTCGATATATGCAATAAAAACAGAACTTCTCCCTTTTTCAATATCTTACTTAGTATTTTAACGAGATACAATCTGGTGTTTGAAAATGAAGTATTTAAGGTTATTTTCTAATCAATTATGTGCTTGCATCATTTTTATCGAATATTTAATGAATTAATAACAATAAACTGAAAATTCAAAAAACGTGGAAAAACGGCAAAATATTGCCTAATTCGATGATATTTTGTTTAAATCACATAAAGGAAAAGGGGATGATAAAGGTCAAAATATTGCTAAATTCGATGATTTTTGGTACAAAACAAAATGCAAGAAAACTTGCTTAAAATGCAAAATTTGCGAAATTCTGAGATATGAAGGCCAAATCACATATTGTGAGAAAACATGAAGTAGTATCGAAATATTGGTAAAAACTAATATATATACGTAAAATCACACTACATGAATAACGTGAAAAAAGTCACTATATTACCATATTTGAGGATTTTAACTTCAAATCATAGAGCGAGGTTTCGTATTATTCAGATCCAAGAAAAAACATGACAATGTTGTTTCAAATACAAATGAAATCAATCAATGTGTTTTCATTAGAATTAACTAAAATATTTCTGATTTTCCGTTTATATTACCGATTTAAAAATGTACACGTAAAACCGCTGTAATCCGCCTGAAACGTCGATATATGCAATAAAAACAGAACTTCTCCCCTTTCCAATATCTTACTCAGTATTTTAACGAGAAACAAATAGTTGATTGAAAGAGAAGTGTTTAAGGTTAATTTCTAATCAATTATGTGTTTGCATCATTTTTATCGTATATTTAATGAATTAATAGCAATAAACTGAAAATTCACAAAAACGTGGCAAAACAGCTAAATATTGACTAATTCGATGATATTTTGTTTATATCACTTAAAGGAAACGGGGATGATAAACGTCAAAATATTGCTGAATTCGATGATTTTTAGTACAAAACAAAATGCAAGAAAACTTGCTTAAAATGCAATATTATGCGAAAATCTGAGATTTGAAGGCCAAATCACATATCGTGATACTATATGAAATAGTATCGAAATATTGGTAAAAATGAATATATTTACGTAATATCAAACTACATGAAAAACGTGAAAAAAGTCATTATTATACCAAATTTGACGATTTTAACTTCGAATCATAAAGCGACGTTTCGTATTTTTTAGACCCTAGAAAAGACGTATAAAGATGTTGCTTCCAATACAAATGATAAAAATCAATGTGTTTTCATTAAAATTAACTAAAATGTCCTGATTTTCGGTTTATATTACCGATGGAAGATGTACACATAAAAGTGTTCTAATCCGGCTGAACGTCGATATATGCAATAAAAACAGAACTTCTCCCTTTTTCAATATCTTACTTAGTATTTTAACGAGATACAATCTGGTGTTTGAAAATGAAGTATTTAAGGTTATTTTCTAATCAATTATGTGCTTGCATCATTTTTATCGAATATTTAATGAATTAATAACAATAAACTGAAAATTCAAAAAAACGTGGAAAAACGGCAAAATATTGCCTAATTCGATGATATTTTGTTTAAATCACATAAAGGAAAAGGGGATGATAAAGGTCAAAATATTGCTAAATTCGATGATTTTTGGTACAAAACAAAATGCAAGAAAACTTGCTTAAAATGCAAAATTTGCGAAATTCTGAGATATGAAGGCCAAATCACATATTGTGAGAAAACATGAAGTAGTATCGAAATATTGGTAAAAACGAATATATATACGTAAAATCACACTACATGAATAACGTGAAAAAAGTCACTATATTACCATATTTGACGATTTTAACTTCAAATCATAGAGCGAGGTTTCGTATTATTCAGATCCAAGAAAAAACATGACAATGTTGTTTCAAATACAAATGAAATCAATCAATGTGTTTTCATTAGAATTAACTAAAATATTTCTGATTTTCCGTTTATATTACCGATTTAAAAATGTACACGTAAAACCGCTGTAATCCGCCTGAAACGTCGATATATGCAATAAAAACAGAACTTCTCCCCTTTCCAATATCTTACTCAGTATTTTAACGAGAAACAAATAGTTGATTGAAAGAGAAGTGTTTAAGGTTAATTTCTAATCAATTATGTGTTTGCATCATTTTTATCGTATATTTAATGAATTAATAGCAATAAACTGAAAATTCACAAAAACGTGGCAAAACAGCTAAATATTGACTAATTCGATGATATTTTGTTTATATCACATAAAGGAAACGGGGATGATAAACGTCAAAATATTGCTGAATTCGATGATTTTTAGTACGAAACAAAATGCAAGAAAACTTGCTTAAAATGCAATATTATGCGAAAATCTGAGATTTGAAGGCCAAATCACATATCGTGATACTATATGAAATAGTATCGAAATATTGGTAAAAATGAATATATTTACGTAATATCAAACTACATGAAAAACGTGAAAAAATCATTATTATACCAAATTTGACGATTTTAACTTCGAATCATAAAGCGACGTTTCGTATTTTTTAGACCCTAGAAAAGACGTATAAAGATGTTGCTTCCAATACAAATGATAAAAATCAATGTGTTTTCATTAAAATTAACTAAAATGTCCTGATTTTCGGTTTATATTACCGATGGAAGATGTACACATAAAAGTGTTCTAATCCGGCTGAACGTCGATATATGCAATAAAAACAGAACTTCTCCCTTTTTCAATATCTTACTTAGTATTTTAACGAGATACAATCTGGTGTTTGAAAATGAAGTATTTAAGGTTATTTTCTAATCAATTATGTGCTTGCATCATTTTTATCGTATATTTAATGAATTAATAACAATAAACTGAAAATTCAAAAAACTTGGAAAAACGGCAAAATATTGCCTAATTCGATGATATTTTGTTTAAATCACATAAAGGAAAAGGGGATGATAAAGGTTAAAATATTGCTAAATTCGATGATTTTTGGTACAAAACAAAATGCAAGAAAACTTGCTTAAAATGCAAAATTTGCGAAATTCTGAGATATGAAGGCCAAATCACATATTGTGAGAAAACATGAAGTAGTATCGAAATATTGGTAAAAACTAATATATATACGTAAAATCACACTACATGAATAACGTGAAAAAAGTCACTATATTACCATATTTGAGGATTTTAACTTCAAATCTTAGAGCGAGGTTTCGTATTATTCAGATCCAAGAAAAAACATATGACAATGTTGTTTCAAATACAAATAAAAAAAATCAATGTGTTTTCATTAGAATTAACTTAAATATTTCTGATTTGCCGTTTATATTACCGATGGAAAATGCACACGTAAAACCGCTGTAATCCGCCTGAAACGTCGATATATGCAATAAAAACAGAACTTCTCCCCTTTCCAATATCTTACTCAGTATTTTAACGAGAAACAAATAGTTGATTGAAAGAGAAGTGTTTAAGGTTAATTTCTAATCAATTATGTGTTTGCATCATTTTTATCGTATATTTAATGAATTAATAGCAATAAACTGAAAATTCACAAATACCTGGCAAAACAGCAAAATATTGCCTAATTCGATGATATTGTGTTTATATCACATAAAGGAAACGGGGACGATAAACGTCAAAATATTGCTAAATTCGATGATTTTTAGTACGAAACAAAATGCAAGAAAACTTGCTTAAAATGCAATATTATGCGAAAATCTGAGATTTGAAAGCCAAATCACATATCGTGATACTACATGAAATAGTATCGAAATATTGGTAAAAATGAATATATTTACGTAATATCAAACTACATGAAAAACGTGAAAAAAGTCATTATTATACCAAATTTGACGATTTTAACTTCGAATCACAAAGCGACGTTTCGTATTTTTTAGACCCTAGAAAAGACGTATAAAGATGTTGCTTCCAATACAAATGATAAAAATCAATGTGTTTTCATTAAAATTAACTAAAATGTTCCTGATTTTCGGTTTATATTACCGATGGAAGATGTACACGTAAAACCGTTCTAATCCGGCTGAAACGTCGATATATGCAATAAAAACAGAACTTCTCCCCTTTCCAATATCTTACTCAGTATTTTAACGAGAAACAAATAGTTGATTGAAAATGAAGTATTTAAGGTTATTTTCTAATCAATTATGTGTTTGCATCATTTTTTTCGTATATTTAATGAATTATTAGCAATAAACTGAAAATTCGCAAAAACGTGGAAAAACAGCAAAATATTGCCTAATTAAATGATATTTTGTTTATATCACATAATCACATAAAGGAAAAGAGGATGATGAACGTCAAAATATTGCTGAATTCGATGATTTTTAGTACGAAAAAAAATGCAAGAAAACTTGCTTAAAATGCAATATTATGCGAAAATCTGAGATATGAAGGCCAAATCACTTATCGTGATACTACATGAAATAGTATCGAAATATTGGTAAAAATGAATATATTTACGTAATATCAAACTACATGAAAAACGTGAAAAAAGTCATTATTAAACAAAATTTGAGGATATTAACTTTGAATCATAAAGCGATGTTTCGTATTTTTTAGACCTTAGAAAAGACGTATAAAGATGTTGTTTCCAATGCAAATGATAAAAATCAATGTGTTTTCATAAAAATTAACTAAAATGTTCCTAATTTTCGGTTTATATTACCGATGGAAGACGTACACGTAAAACCGTTCTAATCCAGCTGAAACGTCGATATATGCAATGAAAACAGAACTTCTCCCCTTCACAATATCTTACTCAGTATTTTAACGAGATACAAATTGGTGATTGAAAATGAAGTATTTAAGGTTATTTTCTAATCAATTATGTGTTTGCATAATTTTTCTCGTATATTTAATGAAATAATAACAATAAACTGAAAATTCACAAAAACGTGGAAAAACTGCAAAACATTGCCCAATTCGATGATATTTTGTTTAAATCACACGAAGGAAAAGGGGATGATAAAGGTCAAAATATTGCTAAATTCGATGATTTTTAGTACAAAACAAAATGCAAGAAAACTTGCAAAATTGGCGAAATTCTGAGATTTGAAGGCCAAATCACATATCGTGAGAAAACATGAAGTAGTATCGAAATATTGGTAAAAACGAATATATATACGTAAAATCACACTACATGAATAACGTGAAAAAAGTCACTATATTACCATATTTGACGATTTTAACTTCAAATCATAGAGCGAGGTTTCGTATTATTTAGATCCAAGAACAGACATATGACAATGTTGTTTCAAATACAAATGATAAAAATCAATGTGTTTTCATTAGTATTAACTAAAATGTTCCTGATTTTTCGTTTATATTACCGATGGAAGATGTACACGTGACACCGCTCTAATCCGGCTGAAACGTCGATATATGCAATAAAAACAGAACTTCTCCCCTTTCCAATATCTTACTCAGTATTTTAACGAGAAACAAATAGTTGATTGAAAGAGAAGTGTTTAAGGTTAATTTCTAATCAATTATGTGTTTGCATCATTTTTATCGTATATTTAATGAATTAATAGCAATAAACTGAAAATTCACAAAAACGTGGCAAAACAGCTAAATATTGCCTAATTCGATGATATTTTGTTTATATCACATAAAGGAAACGGGGATGATAAACGTCAAAATATTGCTGAATTCGATGATTTTTAGTACGAAACAAAATGCAAGAAAACTTGCTTAAAATGCAATATTATGCGAAAATCTGAGATTTGAAGGCCAAATCACATATCGTGATACTATATGAAATAGTATCGAAATATTGGTAAAAATGAATATATTTACGTAATATCAAACTACATGAAAAACGTGAAAAAATTCATTATTATACCAAATTTGACGATTTTAACTTCGAATCATAAAGCGACGTTTCGTATTTGTTAGACCCTAGAAAAGACGTATAAAGATGTTGCTTCCAATACAAATGATAAAAATCAATGTGTTTTCATTAAAATTAACTAAAATGTTCCTGATTTTCGGTTTATATTACCGATGGAAGATGTACACATAAAAGTGTTCTAATCCGGCTGAACGTCGATATATGCAATAAAAACAGAACTTCTCCCTTTTTCAATATCTTACTCAGTATTTTAACAAGATACAATCTGGTGTTTGAAAATGAAGTATTTAAGGTTATTTTCTAATCAATTATGTGCTTGCATCCTTTTTATCGTATATTTAATGAATTATTAACAATAAACTGAAAATTAAAAAAAACGTGGAAAAACGGCAAAATATTGCCTAATTCGATGATATTTTGTTTAAATCACATAAAGGAAAAGGGGATGATAAAGGACAAAATATTGCTAAATTCGATGATTTTTGGTACAAAACAAAATGCAAGAAAACTTGCTTAAAATGCAAAATTTGCGAAATTCTGAGATATGAAGGCCAAATCACATATTGTGAGAAAACATGAAGTAGTATCGAAATATTGGTAAAAACTAATATATATACGTATAATCACACTACATGAATAACGTGAAAAAAGTCACTATATTACCATATATGAGGATTTTGCATTCAAACCATAGAGCGAGATTTCGTATTATTTAGATCCAAGAAAAAACATATGACAATGTTGTTTCAAATACAAATGATAAAAATCAATGTGTTTTCATTAGAATTAACTAAAATAATCCTGATTTTCTGTTTATATTACCGATGGAAGATGTACACGTGAAACCGCTCTAATCCGGCTGAAACGTCGATATATGCAATAAAAACAGAACTTCTCCCCTTTCCAATATCTTACTCAGTATTTTAACGAGAAACAAATAGTTGATTGAAAATGAATTGTTTAAGGTTAATTTCTAATCAATTATGTGTTTTCATCATTTTTATCGTATATTTAATGATTTAATAGCAATAAACTGAAAATTCACAAAACGTGGAAAAACAGCAAAATATTGCCTAATTCGATGATATTTTGTTTATATCACATAATGGAAAAGGGGATGATAAACGTCAAAATATTGCTGAATTCGATGATTATTAGTACGAAGCAAAATGCAAGAAAACTTGCTTAAAATGCAATATTAAGCGAAAATCTGAGATATGAAGGCCAAATCACATATCGTGAGAAAACATGAAGTAGTATCGAAATATTGGTAAAACTAATATATATACGTAAAATCACACTACATGAATAACGTGAAAAAAGTCCCTATATTACCATATTTGAGGATTTTAACTTCAAATCATAGAGCGAGGTTTCGTATTATTCAGATCCAAGAAAAAACATATGACAATGTTGTTTCAAATACAAATAAAAAAAATCAATGTGTTTTCATTAGAATTAACTAAAATATTTCTGATTTTCCGTTTATATTACCGATGGAAAATGTACATGTAAAACCGCTGTAATCCGCCTGAAACGTCGATATATGCAATAAAAACAAAACTTCTCCCCTTTCCAATATCTTACTCAGTATTTTAACGAGAAACAAATAGTTAATTGAAAGAGAAGTGTTTAAGGTTAATTTCTAATCAATTATGTGTTTGCATCATTTTTATCGTATATTTAATGAATTAATAGCAATAAACTGAAAATTCACAAATACCTGGCAAAACAGCAAAATATTGCCTAATTCGATGATATTGTGTTTATATCACATAAAGGAAACGGGGACGATAAACGTCAAAATATTGCTGAATTCGATGATTTTTAGTACGAAACAAAATGCAAGAAAACTTGCTTAAAATGCAATATTATGCGAAAATCTGAGATTTGAAAGCCAAATCACATATCGTGATACTACATGAAATAGTATCGAAATATTGGTAAAAATGAATATATTTACGTAATATCAAACTACATGAAAAACGTGAAAAAAGTCATTATTATACCAAATTTGACGATTTTAACTTCGAATCACAAAGCGACGTTTCGTATTTTTTAGACCCTAGAAAAGACGTATAAAGATGTTGCTTCCAATACAAATGATAAAAATCAATGTGTTTTCATTAAAATTAACTAAAATGTTCCTGATTTTCGGTTTATATTACCGACGGAAGATGTACACGTAAAACCGTTCTAATCCGGATGAAACGTCGATATATGCAATAAAAACAGAACTTCTCCCCTTTTAAATATCTTACTCAGTATTTTAACGAGAAACAAATAGTTGATTGAAAATGAAGTATTTAAGGTTATTTTCTAATCAATTATGTGTTTGCATCATTTTTTTCGTATATTTAATGAATTATTAACAATAAACTGAAAATTAAAAAAACGTGGAAAAACGGCAAAATATTGCCTAATTCGATGATATTTTGTTTAAATCACAAAAAGGAAAAGGGGATGATAAAGGTCAAAATATTGCTGAATTCGATGATTTTTAGTACAAAACAAAATGCAAGAAAACTTGCTTAAATATGCAAAATTTGCGAAATTCTGAGATATGAAGGCCAAATCACATATCGTGAGAAAACATGAAGTAGTATCGAAATATTGGTAAAAACTAATATATATATGTATAATCACACTACATGAATAACGTGAAAAAGTCACTATATTACCATATTTGAGGATTTTACCTTCAAACCATAGAGAGAGGTTTCGTATTATTTAGATCCAAGAAAAAACATATGACAATGTTGTTTCAAATACAAATGAAAAAAATCAATGTGTTTTCATTAGAATTAACTAAAATATTTCTGATTTTCCGTTTATATTACCGATGGAAGACGTACACGTAAAACCGTTCTAATCCAGCTGAAACGTCGATATATGCAATAAAAACAGAACTTCTCCCCTTCTCAATATCTTACTCAGTATTTTAACGAGATACAAATTGGTGATTGAAAATGAAGTATTTAAGGTTATTTTCTAATCAATTATGTGTTTGCATAATTTTTCTCGTATATTTAATGAAATAATAACAATAAACTGAAAATTCACAAAAACGTGGAAAAACTGCAAAACATTGCCCAATTCGATGATATTTTGTTTAAATCACACGAAGGAAAAGGGGATGATAAAGGTCAAAATATTGCTAAATTCGATGATTTTTAGTACAAAACAAAATGCAAGAAAACTTGCAAAATTGGCGAAATTCTGAGATTTGAAGGCCAAATCACATATCGTGAGAAAACATGAAGTAGTATCGAAATATTGGTAAAAACGAATATATATACGTAAAATCACACTACATGAATAACGTGAAAAAAGTCACTATATTACCATATTTGACGATTTTAACTTCAAATCATAGAGCGAGGTTTCGTATTATTTAGATCCAAGAACAGACATATGACAATGTTGTTTCAAATACAAATGATAAAAATCAATGTGTTTTCATTAGTATTAACTAAAATGTTCCTGATTTTTCGTTTATATTACCGATGGAAGATGTACACGTGACACCGCTCTAATCCGGCTGAAACGTCGATATATGCAATAAAAACAGAACTTCTCCCCTTTCCAATATCTTACTCAGTATTTTAACGAGAAACAAATAGTTGATTGAAAGAGAAGTGTTTAAGGTTAATTTCTAATCAATTATGTGTTTGCATCATTTTTATCGTATATTTAATGAATTAATAGCAATAAACTGAAAATTCACAAAAACGTGGCAAAACAGCTAAATATTGCCTAATTCGATGATATTTTGTTTATATCACATAAAGGAAACGGGGATGATAAACGTCAAAATATTGCTGAATTCGATGATTTTTAGTACGAAACAAAATGCAAGAAAACTTGCTTAAAATGCAATATTATGCGAAAATCTGAGATTTGAAGGCCAAATCACATATCGTGATACTATATGAAATAGTATCGAAATATTGGTAAAAATGAATATATTTACGTAATATCAAACTACATGAAAAACGTGAAAAAATTCATTATTATACCAAATTTGACGATTTTAACTTCGAATCATAAAGCGACGTTTCGTATTTGTTAGACCCTAGAAAAGACGTATAAAGATGTTGCTTCCAATACAAATGATAAAAATCAATGTGTTTTCATTAAAATTAACTAAAATGTTCCTGATTTTCGGTTTATATTACCGATGGAAGATGTACACATAAAAGTGTTCTAATCCGGCTGAACGTCGATATATGCAATAAAAACAGAACTTCTCCCTTTTTCAATATCTTACTCAGTATTTTAACAAGATACAATCTGGTGTTTGAAAATGAAGTATTTAAGGTTATTTTCTAATCAATTATGTGCTTGCATCCTTTTTATCGTATATTTAATGAATTATTAACAATAAACTGAAAATTAAAAAAACGTGGAAAAACGGCAAAATATTGCCTAATTCGATGATATTTTGTTTAAATCACATAAAGGAAAAGGGGATGATAAAGGACAAAATATTGCTAAATTCGATGATTTTTGGTACAAAACAAAATGCAAGAAAACTTGCTTAAAATGCAAAATTTGCGAAATTCTGAGATATGAAGGCCAAATCACATATTGTGAGAAAACATGAAGTAGTATCGAAATATTGGTAAAAACTAATATATATACGTATAATCACACTACATGAATAACGTGAAAAAAGTCACTATATTACCATATATGAGGATTTTGCATTCAAACCATAGAGCGAGATTTCGTATTATTTAGATCCAAGAAAAAACATATGACAATGTTGTTTCAAATACAAATGATAAAAATCAATGTGTTTTCATTAGAATTAACTAAAATAATCCAGATTTTCTGTTTATATTACCGATGGAAGATGTACACGTGAAACCGCTCTAATCCGGCTGAAACGTCGATATATGCAATAAAAACAAAACTTCTCCCCCTTCCAATATCTTACTCAGTATTTTAACGAGAAACAAATAGTTAATTGAAAGAGAAGTGTTTAAGGTTAATTTCTAATCAATTATGTGTTTGCATCATTTTTATCGTATATTTAATGAATTAATAGCAATAAACTGAAAATTCACAAATACCTGGCAAAACAGCAAAATATTGCCTAATTCGATGATATTGTGTTTATATCACATAAAGGAAACGGGGACGATAAACGTCAAAATATTGCTGAATTCGATGATTTTTAGTACGAAACAAAATGCAAGAAAACTTGCTTAAAATGCAATATTATGCGAAAATCTGAGATTTGAAAGCCAAATCACATATCGTGATACTACATGAAATAGTATCGAAATATTGGTAAAAATGAATATATTTACGTAATATCAAACTACATGAAAAACGTGAAAAAAGTCATTATTATACCAAATTTGACGATTTTAACTTCGAATCACAAAGCGACGTTTCGTATTTTTTAGACCCTAGAAAAGACGTATAAAGATGTTGCTTCCAATACAAATGATAAAAATCAATGTGTTTTCATTAAAATTAACTAAAATGTTCCTGATTTTCGGTTTATATTACCGACGGAAGATGTACACGTAAAACCGTTCTAATCCGGCTGAAACGTCGATATATGCAATAAAAACAGAACTTCTCCCCTTTTAAATATCTTACTCAGTATTTTAACGAGAAACAAATAGTTGATTGAAAATGAAGTATTTAAGGTTATTTTCTAATCAATTATGTGTTTGCATCATTTTTTTCGTATATTTAATGAATTATTAACAATAAACTGAAAATTAAAAAAACGTGGAAAAACGGCAAAATATTGCCTAATTCGATGATATTTTGTTTAAATCACAAAAAGGAAAAGGGGATGATAAAGGTCAAAATATTGCTGAATTCGATGATTTTTAGTACAAAACAAAATGCAAGAAAACTTGCTTAAATATGCAAAATTTGCGAAATTCTGAGATATGAAGGCCAAATCACATATCGTGAGAAAACATGAAGTAGTATCGAAATATTGGTAAAAACTAATATATATATGTATAATCACACTACATGAATAACGTGAAAAAGTCACTATATTACCATATTTGAGGATTTTACCTTCAAACCATAGAGAGAGGTTTCGTATTATTTAGATCCAAGAAAAAACATATGACAATGTTGTTTCAAATACAAATGAAAAAAATCAATGTGTTTTCATTAGAATTAACTAAAATATTTATGATTTTCCGTTTATATTACCGATGGAAGACGTACACGTAAAACCGTTCTAATCCAGCTGAAACGTCGATATATGCAATAAAAACAGAACTTCTCCCCTTCTCAATATCTTACTCAGTATTTTAACGAGATACAAATTGGTGATTGAAAATGAAGTATTTAAGGTTATTTTCTAATCAATTATGTGTTTGCATAATTTTTCTCGTATATTTAATGAAATAATAACAATAAACTGAAAATTCACAAAAACGTGGAAAAACTGCAAAACATTGCCCAATTCGATGATATTTTGTTTAAATCACACGAAGGAAAAGGGGATGATAAAGGTCAAAATATTGCTAAATTCGATGATTTTTAGTACAAAACAAAATGCAAGAAAACTTGCAAAATTGGCGAAATTCTGAGATTTGAAGGCCAAATCACATATCGTGAGAAAACATGAAGTAGTATCGAAATATTGGTAAAAACGAATATATATACGTAAAATCACACTACATGAATAACGTGAAAAAAGTCACTATATTACCATATTTGACGATTTTAACTTCAAATCATAGAGCGAGGTTTCGTATTATTTAGATCCAAGAACAGACATATGACAATGTTGTTTCAAATACAAATGATAAAAATCAATGTGTTTTCATTAGTATTAACTAAAATGTTCCTGATTTTTCGTTTATATTACCGATGGAAGATGTACACGTGACACCGCTCTAATCCGGCTGAAACGTCGATATATGCAATAAAAACAGAACTTCTCCCCTTTCCAATATCTTACTCAGTATTTTAACGAGAAACAAATAGTTGATTGAAAGAGAAGTGTTTAAGGTTAATTTCTAATCAATTATGTGTTTGCATCATTTTTATCGTATATTTAATGAATTAATAGCAATAAACTGAAAATTCACAAAAACGTGGCAAAACAGCTAAATATTGCCTAATTCGATGATATTTTGTTTATATCACATAAAGGAAACGGGGATGATAAACGTCAAAATATTGCTGAATTCGATGATTTTTAGTACGAAACAAAATGCAAGAAAACTTGCTTAAAATGCAATATTATGCGAAAATCTGAGATTTGAAGGCCAAATCACATATCGTGATACTATATGAAATAGTATCGAAATATTGGTATAAATGAATATATTTACGTAATATCAAACTACATGAAAAACGTGAAAAAATTCATTATTATACCAAATTTGACGATTTTAACTTCGAATCATAAAGCGACGTTTCGTATTTGTTAGACCCTAGAAAAGACGTATAAAGATGTTGCTTCCAATACAAATGATAAAAATCAATGTGTTTTCATTAAAATTAACTAAAATGTTCCTGATTTTCGGTTTATATTACCGATGGAAGATGTACACATAAAAGTGTTCTAATCCGGCTGAACGTCGATATATGCAATAAAAACAGAACTTCTCCCTTTTTCAATATCTTACTCAGTATTTTAACAAGATACAATCTGGTGTTTGAAAATGAAGTATTTAAGGTTATTTTCTAATCAATTATGTGCTTGCATCCTTTTTATCGTATATTTAATGAATTATTAACAATAAACTGAAAATTAAAAAAACGTGGAAAAACGGCAAAATATTGCCTAATTCGATGATATTTTGTTTAAATCACATAAAGGAAAAGGGGATGATAAAGGACAAAATATTGCTAAATTCGATGATTTTTGGTACAAAACAAAATGCAAGAAAACTTGCTTAAAATGCAAAATTTGCGAAATTCTGAGATATGAAGGCCAAATCACATATTGTGAGAAAACATGAAGTAGTATCGAAATATTGGTAAAAACTAATATATATACGTATAATCACACTACATGAATAACGTGAAAAAAGTCACTATATTACCATATATGAGGATTTTGCATTCAAACCATAGAGCGAGATTTCGTATTATTTAGATCCAAGAAAAAACATATGACAATGTTGTTTCAAATACAAATGATAAAAATCAATGTGTTTTCATTAGAATTAACTAAAATAATCCTGATTTTCTGTTTATATTACCGATGGAAGATGTACACGTGAAACCGCTCTAATCCGGCTGAAACGTCGATATATGCAATAAAAACAGAACTTCTCCCCTTTCCAATATCTTACTCAGTATTTTAACGAGAAACAAATAGTTGATTGAAAATGAATTGTTTAAGGTTAATTTCTAATCAATTATGTGTTTTCATCATTTTTATCGTATATTTAATGATTTAATAGCAATAAACTGAAAATTCACAAAAACGTGGAAAAACAGCAAAATATTGCCTAATTCGATGATATTTTGTTTATATCACATAATGGAAAAGGGGATGATAAACGTCAAAATATTGCTGAATTCGATGATTATTAGTACGAAGCAAAATGCAAGAAAACTTGCTTAAAATGCAATATTAAGCGAAAATCTGAGATATGAAGGCCAAATCACATATCGTGAGAAAACATGAAGTAGTATCGAAATATTGGTAAAAACTAATATATATACGTAAAATCACACTACATGAATAACGTGAAAAAAGTCCCTATATTACCATATTTGAGGATTTTAACTTCAAATCATAGAGCGAGGTTTCGTATTATTCAGATCCAAGAAAAAACATATGACAATGTTGTTTCAAATACAAATAAAAAAAATCAATGTGTTTTCATTAGAATTAACTAAAATATTTCTGATTTTCCGTTTATATTACCGATGGAAAATGTACATGTAAAACCGCTGTAATCCGCCTGAAACGTCGATATATGCAATAAAAACAAAACTTCTCCCCTTTCCAATATCTTACTCAGTATTTTAACGAGAAACAAATAGTTAATTGAAAGAGAAGTGTTTAAGGTTAATTTCTAATCAATTATGTGTTTGCATCATTTTTATCGTATATTTAATGTATATTTAATGAATTAATAGCAATAAACTGAAAATTCACAAATACCTGGCAAAACAGCAAAATATTGCCTAATTCGATGATATTGTGTTTATATCACATAAAGGAAACGGGGACGATAAACGTCAAAATATTGCTGAATTCGATGATTTTTAGTACGAAACAAAATGCAAGAAAACTTGCTTAAAATGCAATATTATGCGAAAATCTGAGATTTGAAAGCCAAATCACATATCGTGATACTACATGAAATAGTATCGAAATATTGGTAAAAATGAATATATTTACGTAATATCAAACTACATGAAAAACGTGAAAAAAGTCATTATTATACCAAATTTGACGATTTTAACTTCGAATCACAAAGCGACGTTTCGTATTTTTTAGACCCTAGAAAAGACGTATAAAGATGTTGCTTCCAATACAAATGATAAAAATCAATGTGTTTTCATTAAAATTAACTAAAATGTTCCTGATTTTCGGTTTATATTACCGACGGAAGATGTACACGTAAAACCGTTCTAATCCGGCTGAAACGTCGATATATGCAATAAAAACAGAACTTCTCCCCTTTTAAATATCTTACTCAGTATTTTAACGAGAAACAAATAGTTGATTGAAAATAAAGTATTTAAGGTTATTTTCTAATCAATTATGTGTTTGCATCATTTTTTTCGTATATTTAATGAATTATTAACAATAAACTGAAAATTAAAAAAACGTGGAAAAACGGCAAAATATTGCCTAATTCGATGATATTTTGTTTAAATCACAAAAAGGAAAAGGGGATGATAAAGGTCAAAATATTGCTGAATTCGATGATTTTTAGTACAAAACAAAATGCAAGAAAACTTGCTTAAATATGCAAAATTTGCGAAATTCTGAGATATGAAGGCCAAATCACATATCGTGAGAAAACATGAAGTAGTATCGAAATATTGGTAAAAACTAATATATATATGTATAATCACACTACATGAATAACGTGAAAAAGTCACTATATTACCATATTTGAGGATTTTACCTTCAAACCATAGAGAGAGGTTTCGTATTATTTAGATCCAAGAAAAAACATATGACAATGTTGTTTCAAATACAAATGAAAAAAATCAATGTGTTTTCATTAGAATTAACTAAAATATTTCTGATTTTCCGTTTATATTACCGATGGAAGACGTACACGTAAAACCGTTCTAATCCAGCTGAAACGTCGATATATGCAATAAAAACAGAACTTCTCCCCTTCTCAATATCTTACTCAGTATTTTAACGAGATACAAATTGGTGATTGAAAATGAAGTATTTAAGGTTATTTTCTAATCAATTATGTGTTTGCATAATTTTTCTCGTATATTTAATGAAATAATAACAATAAACTGAAAATTCACAAAAACGTGGAAAAACTGCAAAACATTGCCCAATTCGATGATATTTTGTTTAAATCACACGAAGGAAAAGGGGATGATAAAGGTCAAAATATTGCTAAATTCGATGATTTTTAGTACAAAACAAAATGCAAGAAAACTTGCAAAATTGGCGAAATTCTGAGATTTGAAGGCCAAATCACATATCGTGAGAAAACATGAAGTAGTATCGAAATATTGGTAAAAACGAATATATATACGTAAAATCACACTACATGAATAACGTGAAAAAAGTCACTATATTACCATATTTGACGATTTTAACTTCAAATCATAGAGCGAGGTTTCGTATTATTTAGATCCAAGAACAGACATATGACAATGTTGTTTCAAATACAAATGATAAAAATCAATGTGTTTTCATTAGTATTAACTAAAATGTTCCTGATTTTTCGTTTATATTACCGATGGAAGATGTACACGTGACACCGCTCTAATCCGGCTGAAACGTCGATATATGCAATAAAAACAGAACTTCTCCCCTTTCCAATATCTTACTCAGTATTTTAACGAGAAACAAATAGTTGATTGAAAGAGAAGTGTTTAAGGTTAATTTCTAATCAATTATGTGTTTGCATCATTTTTATCGTATATTTAATGAATTAATAGCAATAAACTGAAAATTCACAAAAACGTGGCAAAACAGCTAAATATTGCCTAATTCGATGATATTTTGTTTATATCACATAAAGGAAACGGGGATGATAAACGTCAAAATATTGCTGAATTCGATGATTTTTAGTACGAAACAAAATGCAAGAAAACTTGCTTAAAATGCAATATTATGCGAAAATCTGAGATTTGAAGGCCAAATCACATATCGTGATACTATATGAAATAGTATCGAAATATTGGTAAAAATGAATATATTTACGTAATATCAAACTACATGAAAAACGTGAAAAAATTCATTATTATACCAAATTTGACGATTTTAACTTCGAATCATAAAGCGACGTTTCGTATTTGTTAGACCCTAGAAAAGACGTATAAAGATGTTGCTTCCAATACAAATGATAAAAATCAATGTGTTTTCATTAAAATTAACTAAAATGTTCCTGATTTTCGGTTTATATTACCGATGGAAGATGTACACATAAAAGTGTTCTAATCCGGCTGAACGTCGATATATGCAATAAAAACAGAACTTCTCCCTTTTTCAATATCTTACTCAGTATTTTAACAAGATACAATCTGGTGTTTGAAAATGAAGTATTTAAGGTTATTTTCTAATCAATTATGTGCTTGCATCCTTTTTATCGTATATTTAATGAATTATTAACAATAAACTGAAAATTAAAAAAACGTGGAAAAACGGCAAAATATTGCCTAATTCGATGATATTTTGTTTAAATCACATAAAGGAAAAGGGGATGATAAAGGACAAAATATTGCTAAATTCGATGATTTTTGGTACAAAACAAAATGCAAGAAAACTTGCTTAAAATGCAAAATTTGCGAAATTCTGAGATATGAAGGCCAAATCACATATTGTGAGAAAACATGAAGTAGTATCGAAATATTGGTAAAAACTAATATATATACGTATAATCACACTACATGAATAACGTGAAAAAAGTCACTATATTACCATATATGAGGATTTTGCATTCAAACCATAGAGCGAGATTTCGTATTATTTAGATCCAAGAAAAAACATATGACAATGTTGTTTCAAATACAAATGATAAAAATCAATGTGTTTTCATTAGAATTAACTAAAATAATCCTGATTTTCTGTTTATATTACCGATGGAAGATGTACACGTGAAACCGCTCTAATCCGGCTGAAACGTCGATATATGCAATAAAAACAGAACTTCTCCCCTTTCCAATATCTTACTCAGTATTTTAACGAGAAACAAATAGTTGATTGAAAATGAATTGTTTAAGGTTAATTTCTAATCAATTATGTGTTTTCATCATTTTTATCGTATATTTAATGATTTAATAGCAATAAACTGAAAATTCACAAAAACGTGGAAAAACAGCAAAATATTGCCTAATTCGATGATATTTTGTTTATATCACATAATGGAAAAGGGGATGATAAACGTCAAAATATTGCTGAATTCGATGATTATTAGTACGAAGCAAAATGCAAGAAAACTTGCTTAAAATGCAATATTAAGCGAAAATCTGAGATATGAAGGCCAAATCACATATCGTGAGAAAACATGAAGTAGTATCGAAATATTGGTAAAAACTAATATATATACGTAAAATCACACTACATGAATAACGTGAAAAAAGTCCCTATATTACCATATTTGAGGATTTTAACTTCAAATCATAGAGCGAGGTTTCGTATTATTCAGATCCAAGAAAAAACATATGACAATGTTGTTTCAAATACAAATAAAAAAAATCAATGTGTTTTCATTAGAATTAACTAAAATATTTCTGATTTTCCGTTTATATTACCGATGGAAAATGTACATGTAAAACCGCTGTAATCCGCCTGAAACGTCGATATATGCAATAAAAACAAAACTTCTCCCCTTTCCAATATCTTACTCAGTATTTTAACGAGAAACAAATAGTTAATTGAAAGAGAAGTGTTTAAGGTTAATTTCTAATCAATTATGTGTTTGCATCATTTTTATCGTATATTTAATGAATTAATAGCAATAAACTGAAAATTCACAAATACCTGGCAAAACAGCAAAATATTGCCTAATTCGATGATATTGTGTTTATATCACATAAAGGAAACGGGGACGATAAACGTCAAAATATTGCTGAATTCGATGATTTTTAGTACGAAACAAAATGCAAGAAAACTTGCTTAAAATGCAATATTATGCGAAAATCTGAGATTTGAAAGCCAAATCACATATCGTGATACTACATGAAATAGTATCGAAATATTGGTAAAAATGAATATATTTACGTAATATCAAACTACATGAAAAACGTGAAAAAAGTCATTATTATACCAAATTTGACGATTTTAACTTCGAATCACAAAGCGACGTTTCGTATTTTTTAGACCCTAGAAAAGACGTATAAAGATGTTGCTTCCAATACAAATGATAAAAATCAATGTGTTTTCATTAAAATTAACTAAAATGTTCCTGATTTTCGGTTTATATTACCGACGGAAGATGTACACGTAAAACCGTTCTAATCCGGCTGAAACGTCGATATATGCAATAAAAACAGAACTTCTCCCCTTTTAAATATCTTACTCAGTATTTTAACGAGAAACAAATAGTTGATTGAAAATAAAGTATTTAAGGTTATTTTCTAATCAATTATGTGTTTGCATCATTTTTTTCGTATATTTAATGAATTATTAACAATAAACTGAAAATTAAAAAAACGTGGAAAAACGGCAAAATATTGCCTAATTCGATGATATTTTGTTTAAATCACAAAAAGGAAAAGGGGATGATAAAGGCCAAAATATTGCTGAATTCGATGATTTTTAGTACAAAACAAAATGCAAGAAAACTTGCTTAAATATGCAAAATTTGCGAAATTCTGAGATATGAAGGCCAAATCACATATCGTGAGAAAACATGAAGTAGTATCGAAATATTGGTAAAAACTAATATATATATGTATAATCACACTACATGAATAACGTGAAAAAGTCACTATATTACCATATTTGAGGATTTTACCTTCAAACCATAGAGAGAGGTTTCGTATTATTTAGATCCAAGAAAAAACATATGACAATGTTGTTTCAAATACAAATGAAAAAAATCAATGTGTTTTCATTAGAATTAACTAAAATATTTATGATTTTCCGTTTATATTACCGATGGAAGACGTACACGTAAAACCGTTCTAATCCAGCTGAAACGTCGATATATGCAATAAAAACAGAACTTCTCCCCTTCTCAATATCTTACTCAGTATTTTAACGAGATACAAATTGGTGATTGAAAATGAAGTATTTAAGGTTATTTTCTAATCAATTATGTGTTTGCATAATTTTTCTCGTATATTTAATGAAATAATAACAATAAACTGAAAATTCACAAAAACGTGGAAAAACTGCAAAACATTGCCCAATTCGATGATATTTTGTTTAAATCACACGAAGGAAAAGGGGATGATAAAGGTCAAAATATTGCTAAATTCGATGATTTTTAGTACAAAACAAAATGCAAGAAAACTTGCAAAATTGGCGAAATTCTGAGATTTGAAGGCCAAATCACATATCGTGAGAAAACATGAAGTAGTATCGAAATATTGGTAAAAACGAATATATATACGTAAAATCACACTACATGAATAACGTGAAAAAAGTCACTATATTACCATATTTGACGATTTTAACTTCAAATCATAGAGCGAGGTTTCGTATTATTTAGATCCAAGAACAGACTTATGACAATGTTGTTTCAAATACAAATGATAAAAATCAATGTGTTTTCATTAGTATTAACTAAAATGTTCCTGATTTTTCGTTTATATTACCGATGGAAGATGTACACGTGACACCGCTCTAATCCGGCTGAAACGTCGATATATGCAATAAAAACAGAACTTCTCCCCTTTCCAATATCTTACTCAGTATTTTAACGAGAAACAAATAGTTGATTGAAAGAGAAGTGTTTAAGGTTAATTTCTAATCAATTATGTGTTTGCATCATTTTTATCGTATATTTAATGAATTAATGGCAATAAACTGAAAATTCACAAAAACGTGGCAAAACAGCTAAATATTGCCTAATTCGATGATATTTTGTTTATATCACATAAAGGAAACGGGGATGATAAACGTCAAAATATTGCTGAATTCGATGATTTTTAGTACGAAACAAAATGCAAGAAAACTTGCTTAAAATGCAATATTATGCGAAAATCTGAGATTTGAAGGCCAAATCACATATCGTGATACTATATGAAATAGTATCGAAATATTGGTAAAAATGAATATATTTACGTAATATCAAACTACATGAAAAACGTGAAAAAATTCATTATTATACCAAATTTGACGATTTTAACTTCGAATCATAAAGCGACGTTTCGTATTTGTTAGACCCTAGAAAAGACGTATAAAGATGTTGCTTCCAATACAAATGATAAAAATCAATGTGTTTTCATTAAAATTAACTAAAATGTTCCTGATTTTCGGTTTATATTACCGATGGAAGATGTGCACATAAAAGTGTTCTAATCCGGCTGAACGTCGATATATGCAATAAAAACAGAACTTCTCCCTTTTTCAATATCTTACTCAGTATTTTAACAAGATACAATCTGGTGTTTGAAAATGAAGTATTTAAGGTTATTTTCTAATCAATTATGTGCTTGCATCCTTTTTATCGTATATTTAATGAATTATTAACAATAAACTGAAAATTAAAAAAACGTGGAAAAACGGCAAAATATTGCCTAATTCGATGATATTTTGTTTAAATCACATAAAGGAAAAGGGGATGATAAAGGACAAAATATTGCTAAATTCGATGATTTTTGGTACAAAACAAAATGCAAGAAAACTTGCTTAAAATGCAAAATTTGCGAAATTCTGAGATATGAAGGCCAAATCACATATTGTGAGAAAACATGAAGTAGTATCGAAATATTGGTAAAAACTAATATATATACGTATAATCACACTACATGAATAACGTGAAAAAAGTCACTATATTACCATATATGAGGATTTTGCATTCAAACCATAGAGCGAGATTTCGTATTATTTAGATCCAAGAAAAAACATATGACAATGTTGTTTCAAATACAAATGATAAAAATCAATGTGTTTTCATTAGAATTAACTAAAATAATCCTGATTTTCTGTTTATATTACCGATGGAAGATGTACACGTGAAACCGCTCTAATCCGGCTGAAACGTCGATATATGCAATAAAAACAAAACTTCTCCCCCTTCCAATATCTTACTCAGTATTTTAACGAGAAACAAATAGTTAATTGAAAGAGAAGTGTTTAAGGTTAATTTCTAATCAATTATGTGTTTGCATCATTTTTATCGTATATTTAATGAATTAATAGCAATAAACTGAAAATTCACAAATACCTGGCAAAACAGCAAAATATTGCCTAATTCGATGATATTGTGTTTATATCACATAAAGGAAACGGGGACGATAAACGTCAAAATATTGCTGAATTCGATGATTTTTAGTACGAAACAAAATGCAAGAAAACTTGCTTAAAATGCAATATTATGCGAAAATCTGAGATTTGAAAGCCAAATCACATATCGTGATACTACATGAAATAGTATCGAAATATTGGTAAAAATGAATATATTTACGTAATATCAAACTACATGAAAAACGTGAAAAAAGTCATTATTATACCAAATTTGACGATTTTAACTTCGAATCACAAAGCGACGTTTCGTATTTTTTAGACCCTAGAAAAGACGTATAAAGATGTTGCTTCCAATACAAATGATAAAAATCAATGTGTTTTCATTAAAATTAACTAAAATGTTCCTGATTTTCGGTTTATATTACCGACGGAAGATGTACACGTAAAACCGTTCTAATCCGGCTGAAACGTCGATATATGCAATAAAAACAGAACTTCTCCCCTTTTAAATATCTTACTCAGTATTTTAACGAGAAACAAATAGTTGATTGAAAATGAAGTATTTAAGGTTATTTTCTAATCAATTATGTGTTTGCATCATTTTTTTCGTATATTTAATGAATTATTAACAATAAACTGAAAATTAAAAAAACGTGGAAAAACGGCAAAATATTGCCTAATTCGATGATATTTTGTTTAAATCACAAAAAGGAAAAGGGGATGATAAAGGTCAAAATATTGCTGAATTCGATGATTTTTAGTACAAAACAAAATGCAAGAAAACTTGCTTAAATATGCAAAATTTGCGAAATTCTGAGATATGAAGGCCAAATCACATATCGTGAGAAAACATGAAGTAGTATCGAAATATTGGTAAAAACTAATATATATATGTATAATCACACTACATGAATAACGTGAAAAAGTCACTATATTACCATATTTGAGGATTTTACCTTCAAACCATAGAGAGAGGTTTCGTATTATTTAGATCCAAGAAAAAACATATGACAATGTTGTTTCAAATACAAATGAAAAAAATCAATGTGTTTTCATTAGAATTAACTAAAATATTTATGATTTTCCGTTTATATTACCGATGGAAGACGTACACGTAAAACCGTTCTAATCCAGCTGAAACGTCGATATATGCAATAAAAACAGAACTTCTCCCCTTCTCAATATCTTACTCAGTATTTTAACGAGATACAAATTGGTGATTGAAAATGAAGTATTTAAGGTTATTTTCTAATCAATTATGTGTTTGCATAATTTTTCTCGTATATTTAATGAAATAATAACAATAAACTGAAAATTCACAAAAACGTGGAAAAACTGCAAAACATTGCCCAATTCGATGATATTTTGTTTAAATCACACGAAGGAAAAGGGGATGATAAAGGTCAAAATATTGCTAAATTCGATGATTTTTAGTACAAAACAAAATGCAAGAAAACTTGCAAAATTGGCGAAATTCTGAGATTTGAAGGCCAAATCACATATCGTGAGAAAACATGAAGTAGTATCGAAATATTGGTAAAAACGAATATATATACGTAAAATCACACTACATGAATAACGTGAAAAAAGTCACTATATTACCATATTTGACGATTTTAACTTCAAATCATAGAGCGAGGTTTCGTATTATTTAGATCCAAGAACAGACATATGACAATGTTGTTTCAAATACAAATGATAAAAATCAATGTGTTTTCATTAGTATTAACTAAAATGTTCCTGATTTTTCGTTTATATTACCGATGGAAGATGTACACGTGACACCGCTCTAATCCGGCTGAAACGTCGATATATGCAATAAAAACAGAACTTCTCCCCTTTCCAATATCTTACTCAGTATTTTAACGAGAAACAAATAGTTGATTGAAAGAGAAGTGTTTAAGGTTAATTTCTAATCAATTATGTGTTTGCATCATTTTTATCGTATATTTAATGAATTAATTGCAATAAACTGAAAATTCACAAAAACGTGGCAAAACAGCAAAATATTGCCTAATTCGATGATATTTTGTTTATATCACATAAAGAAAACGGGGATGATAAACGTCAAAATATTGCTGAATTCGATGATTTTTAGTACGAAACAAAATGCAAGAAAACTTGCTTAAAATGCAATATTATGCGAAAATCTGAGATTTGAAGGCCAAATCACATATCGTGATACTATATGAAATAGTATCGAAATATTGGTAAAAATGAATATATTTTCGTAATATCAAACTACATGAAAAACGTGAAAAAAGTCATTATTATACCAAATTTGACGATTTTAACTTCGTATCATAAAGCGACGTTTCGTATTTTTTAGACCCTAGAAAAGACGTATAAAGATGTTGCTTCCAATACAAATGATAAAAATCAATGTGTTTTCATTAAAATTAACTAAAATGTTCCTGATTTTCGGTTTATATTACCGATGGAAGATGTACACATAAAAGTGTTCTAATCCGGCTGAACGTCGATATATGCAATAAAAACAGAACTTCTCCCTTTTTCAATATCTTACTCAGTATTTTAACGAGATACAATCTGGTGTTTGAAAATGAAGTATTTAAGGTTATTTCCTAATCAATTATGTGCTTGCATCATTTTTATCGTATATTTAATGAATTAATAACAATAAATTGAAAATTTAGAAAACGTGGAAAAACGGCAAAATATTGCCTAATTCGATGAAATTTTGTTTAAATCACATAAAGGAAAAGGGGATGATAAAGGTCAAAATATTGCTATTTTCGATGATTTTTGGTACAAAACAAAATGCAAGAAAACTTGCTTAAAATGCAAAATTTGCGAAATTCTGAGATATGAAGGCCAAATCACATATCGTGAGAAAACATGAAGTAGTATCGAAATATTGGTAAAAACTAATATATATATATACGTAAAATCACACTACATGAATAACGTGAAAAAAGTCACTATATTACCATATTTGAGGATTTTAACTTCAAATCATAGAGCGAGGTTTCGTATTATTGAGATCCAAGAAAAAACATATGACAATGTTGTTTCAAATACAAATGAAAAAAATCAATGTGTTTTCATTAGAATTAACTAAAATATTTCTGATTTTCCGTTTATATTACCGATGGAAAATGTACACGTAAAACCGCTGTAATCCGCCTAAAACGTCGATATATGCAATAAAAACAGAACTTCTCCCCTTTCCAATATCTTACTCAGTATTTTAACGAGAAACAAATAGTTGATTGAAAGAGAAGTGTTTAAGGTTAATTTCTAATCAATTATGTGTTTGCATCATTTTTATCGTATATTTAATGAATTAACAGCAATAAACTGAAAATTCACAAAAACGTGGCAAAACAGCAAAATATTGCCTATTTCGATGATATTTTGTTTATATCACATAAAGGAAACGGGGATGATAAACGTCAAAATATTGCTTAATTCGATGATTTTTAGTACGAAACAAAATGCAAGAAAACTTGCTTAAAATGCAATACTATGCGAAAATCTGAGATTTGAAGGCCAAATCACATATCGTGATACTACATGAAATAGTATGGAAATATTGGTAAAAATGAATATATTTACGTAATATCAAACTACATGAAAAACGTGAAAAAAGTCATTATTATACCAAATTTGACGATTTTAACTTCGAATCACAAAGCGACGTTTCGTATTTTTTTGACCCTAGAAAAGACGTATAAAGATGTTGCTTCCAATACAAATGATGAAAATCAATGTGTTTTCATTAAAATTAACTAAAATGTTTCTGATTTTCCGTTTATATTACCGATGGAAGATGTACACGTAAAACGGTTCTAATCCGGCTGAAACGTCGATATATGCAATAAAAACAGAACTTCTCCCCTTTTCAATATCTTACTCAGTATTTTAACGAGAAACAAATAGTTGATTGAAAATGTTTAAGGTTAATTTCTAATCAATTATGTGTTTGCATCATTTTTAAAGTATATTTAATGAATTAATAGCAATAAACTGAAAATTCACAAATACGTGGAAAAACAGCAAAATATTGCCTATTTCGATGATATTTTGTTTATATCACATAAAGGAAAAGGGGATGATAAACGTCAAAATATTGCTGAATTCGATGATTTTTAGTACGAAACAAAATGCAAGAAAACTTGCATAATATGCAATATTAAGCGAAAATCTGAGATTTGAAGACCAAATGACATATCGTGATATTGTAATACTGAGTAAGATATTGAGATACTGAGTAAGATATTGGAATGGGGAGAAGTTCTGTTTTTATTGCATATATCGACGTTTCAGCCGGATTAGAGCAGTTTTACGTGTACATCTTCCATCGGTAATATAAACGGAAAATCAGGAACATTTTAGGCTCAAGAGAGGGATGCAGAGGCTTAAGAGAGTGATGCACAGGCTGAAGAGAGTGTTGCAGAGGCTTAAGAGAGGGATGCAGAGGCTCAAGAGAGTGATGCAAAGGCTCAAGAGAGTGATGCAGAGGCTGAAGAGAGTGTTGCAGAGGCTTAAGAGTGGGATGCAGAGGCTCTGGAGAGGGATGCAGAGGCTTAAGAGAGTGATGCAGAGGCTCAAGCGAGGGATGCCGAGGCTCAAGAGAGGGATGCAGAGGCACAAGAGAGGGATGTAGAGGCTCAGGAGAATGATGCAGAGGCTCAAGAGAGTGATGCAGAGGATCAAGAGAGGGATGCACAGGTTTAAGAGAGTGATGCAGAGGCTCAAGAGAGTGATGCAGAGGCTTAAGAGAGGGATGCAGAGGATCAAGTGGGTGATGCAGAGGCTGATGAGAGTGTTGCAGAGTCTAATGAGAGGGATGCAGAGGCTCAAGAGAGTGATGCAAAGGCTCAAGAGAGTGATGCAGAGGCTGAAGAGAGTGTTGCAGAGGCTTAAGAGAGGGATGCAGAGGCTCTGGAGAGGGATGGAGAGGCTTAAGAGAGTGATGCAGAGGCTGAAGAGAGTGTTGCAGAGGCTTAAGAGAGGGATGCAGAGGATCAAGTGGGTGATGCAGAGGCTGATGAGAGTGTTGCAGAGTCTAATGAGAGGGATGCAGAGGCTCAAGAGAGTGATGCAAAGGCTCAAGAGAGTGATGCAGAGGCTGAAGAGAGTGTTGCAGAGGCTTAAGAGAGGGATGCAGAGGCTCTGGAGAGGGATGCAGAGGCTTAAGAGAGTGATGCAGAGGCTGAAGAGAGTGTTGCAGAGGCTTAAGAGAGGGATGCAGGAGTTCAAGAGAGGGATGAAGAGGCTGAAAGGAGTGATTCAGAGGCTTACGAGAGTGATGCAGAGGCTTAAGAGAGTGATGCAGAGGCTTAAGAGAGGGATGCAGAGGCTCATGCGAGGGAAGCAGAGGCTCAGGAGAGGGATGCAGAGGCTCAAGTGAGGGATGCAGAGGCACGAGAGAGGGATGCAGAGGCTCATGATAGGGATGCAGGAGTTCAAGAGAGTGATGCAAAGGCTCAAGAAAGGTATGCAGAATCTCAAGAAAGTGATGCAGAGGCTCAAAAAAGGGATGCCGAGGCTTAAGAAAGTGATGCAGAGGCTCAAAAAAGGGAGGCAGAGGCTTAAGAGAGGGATGCAGAGGCTGAAGAGAGTGATGCAAAGGCTCAAGAGAATGATGCAGAGGCTTAAGAGAGGGATGTAGAGGCTTAAGAGAGTGAAGCAGAGGCTGAAGAGTGTTGTAGAGGCTTAAGAGAGGGATGCAGAGGCTCAAGAGAGTGATGCAAATGCTCAAGAGAGTGATGCAGAGGCTGAAGAGAGTGTTGCAGAGGCTCAAGAGAGGGATGCAGAGGCTTAAGAGAGGGATGCAGTGGCTCAAGAGAGGGATGCAGAGGCTTAAGAGAGTGATGCAGAGGCTGCAGATAGTGTTGCAGAGGCTTTAGAGAGGGATGCAGAGGCTCAAGAGAGTGATGCAAAGGCTCAAGAGAGTGATGCAGAGGCTCAAGAGAGTGATGCAGAGGATCAGGAGGGTGATGCAGAGGCTGATGAGACTGTTGCAGAGGCTTAAGAGTGGGATGCAGAGGCTCAAGAGAGGGATGCAAAGGCTCAAGAGAGGGATGCAGAGGCTTACGAGAGTGATGCAGAAGCTTAAGAGAGAGATGCAGAGGCTCAAGAGAGTGATGCAAAGGCTCAAGAGAGTGATGCAGAGGCTGAAGAGAGTGTTGCAGAGGCTTAAGAGAGGGATGCAGAGGCTTTAGAGAGGGATGTAGAGTCTTAAGAGAGGGATGCAGAGGCTCGAGAGAGTGATGCAAAGGATCAAGAGAGTGATGCAAAGGCTCAAGAGAGTGATGCAGAGGCTTAAGAGAGGGATGCAGAGGCTCAAGAGAGTGATGCAAATGCTCAAGAGAGTGATGCAGAGGCTGAAGAGAGTGTTGCAGAGGCTTAAGAGAGGGATGCAGAGGCTCAAGAGAGTGTTGCAAAGGCACAAGAGAGTGATGCAGAGGCTTAAGAGAGGGTTGCAGAGGCTCAAGAGAGGGATGCAGAGGCTTAAGATAGTGATGCAGAATCTGAAGAGAGTGTTTCAGAGGCTTAGGAGAGGGATGCAGAGGCTCAAGAGAGTGATGCAAAGGCTCAAGAGAGTGATGCAGAGGCTGAAGAGAGTGTTGCAGAGGCTTAAGAAAGGGATGCAGAGGCTCAGGAGAGGGATGCAGAGGCTTAAGAGAGTGATGCAGAGGCTGAAGAGAGTGTTGCAGGGGCTTAAGAGAGGAATGCAGAGGCTCAAGAGAGTGATGCATATGCTCAAGAGAGTGATGCAGAGGCTAAAGAGAGTGATGCAGAGGCTGAAGAGAGTGTTGCAGAGGCTAAAGAGAGGGATGCAGAGGCTTAAGAGAGGGATGCAGAGGCTCAAGAGAGGGATGCAGAGGCTCAAGAGAGTGATGCACAGGATCAGGAGGGTGATGCAGAGACTGAAGAGAGTGATGCAGAGGCTGAAGAGAGTGTTGCAGAAGCTCAAGAGAGTGATGCAGAGGCTTAAGAGAGGGATGCAGAGGCTCAAGAGAGGGATGCAGAGGCTTAAGTGTGTGATGCAGAGGATGAAGAGAGTGATGCAGAGGTTCAAGAGAGTGATGCAGGTGTTCAAGAGAATGATGTAGAGGGTTAAGAGAAGGATGTAGAGGCTCAAGAGAGTGATGCAGAAGATCAAGAGAGGGATGCAGAGGCTTAAGGGAGTGATGCAGAGGCTCAAGAGAGTCGTGCAGAGGCTTTAGAGAGGGATGCAGAGGCTCAAGAGAGTGATGCAAAGGCTCAAGAGAGTGATGCAGAGGTTCAAGAGAGTGATGCAGGTGTTCAAGAGAATGATGTAGAGGGTTAAGAGAAGGATGTAGAGGCTCAAGAGAGTGATGCAGAAGATCAAGAGAGGGATGCAGAGGTTTAAGAGATTGATGCAGAGGCTCAAGAGAGTAATGCAGAGGATCAAGAGAGGGATGCAGGAGTTCAAGAGAGGGGTGAAGAGGCTCAAGAGAGTGATTCAGAAGCTTACGAGAGTGATGCAGAGGCTTAAGAGAGTGATGCAGAGGCTTAAGAGAGGGATGCAGAGGCTCCAGCGAGGAATGCCGAGGCTCAAGAGAGGGATGCAGAGGCTCAAGTGAGGGATGCAGAGGCTCAAGTGAGGGATGCAGAGGCACAGGAGAGGGATGCAGAGGCTCATGAGAGGGATGCAGGAGTTCAAGAGAGTGATACAAAGGCTCAAGAAAGGTATGCAGAATTTTAAGAAAGTGATGCAGAGGCTCAAAAAAGGGATGCAGATGCATAAGAAAGTGATGCAAAGGCTCAGAAAAGGGATGCAGAGGCTTAAGAGAGTCATGCAGAGGCTGAGGTGAGTGTTGAAGAGGCTTAAGAGAGTGATGCAGAGGCTCAAGAGAGTGATGCAAAGGCTCAAGAGAGTTATGCAGAGGCTTGAGAGAGGGATGCAGAGGCTCAAGAGAGGGATGCAGAGGCTTAAGAGAGTGATGCAGAATCTGAAGAGAGTGTTGCAGAGGCTAAAGAGAGGGATGCAGAGGCTCAGGAGAGGGATGCAGAGGCTTAAGAGAGTGATGAAGAGGCTGTAGAGACTGTTGCAGAGGCTTAAGAGAGGGATGCAGAGGCTCAAGAGAGTGATGCAAAGGCTCAAGAGAGTGATGCAGAGCCTGAAGAGAGTGTTGCAGAGGCTTAAGAGAGGGATGCAGAGGCACAAGAGAGTGATGTAAATGCTCAAGAGAGTGATGCAGAGGCTGAAGAGAGTGTTGCAGAGGCTTAAGAGAGGGATGCAGAGGCTCAAGAGAGTGTTGCAAAGGCACAAGAGAGTGATGCAGAGGCTTAAGAGAGGGATGCAGAGGCTCAAGAGAGGGATGCAGAGGCTTAAGAGAGTGATGCAGAATCTGAAGAGAGTGTTGCAGAGGCTTAGGAGAGGGATGCAGAGGCTCAAGAGAGTGATGCAAAGGCTCAAGAGAGTGATGCAGAGGCTGAAGAGAGTGTTGCAGAGGCTTAAGAAAGGGATGCAGAGGCTCAGGAGAGGGATGCAGAGGCTTAAGAGAATGATGCAGAGGCTGAAGAGAGTGTTGCAGGGGCTTAAGAGAGGAATGCAGAGGCTCAAGAGAGTGATGCAAATGCTCAAGAGAGTGATGCAGAGGCTAAAGAGAGTGATGCAGAGGCTGAAGAGAGTGTTGCAGAGGCTCAAGAGAGGGATGCAGCGGCTTAAGAGAGGGATGCAGAGGCTCAAGAGAGGGATGCAGAGGCTCAAGAGAGTGATGCACAGGATCAGGAGGGTGATGCAGAGACTGAAGAGAGTGATGCAGAGGCTGAAGAGAGTGTTGCAGAGGCTCAAGAGAGTGATGCAGGTGTTCAAGAGAATGATGTAGAGGGTTAAGAGAAGGATGTAGAGGCTCAAGAGAGTGATGCAGAAGATCAAGAGAGGGATGCAGAGGCTTAAGAGAGTGATGCAGAGGCTCAAGAGAGTCGTGCAGAGGCTTTAGAGAGGGATGCAGAGGCTCAAGAGAGTGATGCAAAGGCTAAAGAGAGTGATGCAGAGGTTCAAGAGAGTGATGCAGGTTTTCAAGAGAATGATGTAGAGGGTTAAGAGAAGGATGTAGAGGCTCAAGAGAGTGATGCAGAAGATCAAGAGAGGGATGCAGAGGTTTAAGAGATTGATGCAGAGGCTCAAGAGAGTAATGCAGAGGATCAAGAGAGGGATGCAGGAGTTCAAGAGAGGGGTGAAGAGGCTCAAGAGAGTGATTCAGAAGCTTACGAGAGTGATGCAGAGGCTTAAGAGAGTGATGCAGAGGCTTAAGAGAGGGATGCAGAGGCTCCAGCGAGGAATGCCGAGGCTCAAGAGAGGGATGCAGAGGCTAAAGTGAGGGATGCAGAGGCTCAAGTGAGGGATGCAGAGGCACAGGAGAGGGATGCAGAGGCTCATGAGAGGGATGCAGGAGTTCAAGAGAGTGATACAAAGGCACAAGAAAGGTATGCAGAATTTTAAGAAAGTGATGCAGAGGCTCAAAAAAGGGATGCAGAGGCATAAGAAAGTGATGCAAAGGCTCAAAAAAGGGATGCAGAGGCTTAAGAGAGTCATGCAGAGGCTGAGGTGAGTGTTGAAGAGGCTTAAGAGAGTGATGCAGAGGCTCAAGAGAGTGATGCAAAGGCTCAAGAGAGTTATGCAGAGGCTTGAGAGAGGGATGCAGAGGCTCAAGAGAGGGATGCAGAGGCTTAAGAGAGTGATGCAGAATCTGAAGAGAGTGTTGCAGAGGCTAAAGAGAGGGATGCAGAGGCTCAAGAGAGTGATGCAAAGGCTCAAGAGAGTGATGCAGAGGCTGAAGAAAGTGTTGCAGAGGCTTAAGAGAGGGATGCAGAGGCTCAGGAGAGGGATGCAGAGGCTTAAGAGAGTGATGAAGAGGCTGTAGAGACTGTTGCAGAGGCTTAAGAGAGGGATGCAGAGGCTCAAGAGAGTGATGCAAAGGCTCAAGAGAGTGATGCAGAGGTTCAAGAGAGTGATGCAGAGGATAAAGAGAGTGATGCAAAGGCTCAAGAGAGTGATGCAGAGGTTCAAGAGAGTGATGCAGAGGATAAAGAGAGTGATGCAGAGGCTCAAGAGAGTGATGAAGGGGTTCAAGAGAATGATGTAGAGGCTTAAGAGAAGGATGTAGAGGCTCAAGAGAATGATGCAGAGGCTGAAGAGAGTGATGCAGAGGATCAAGAGAGGGATGCAGAGGTTTTAGAGAGTGATGCAGAGGCTCAAGAGATTGATGCAGAGGATCAAGAGAGGGATGCAGGAGTTCAAGAGAGGGATGAAGAGGCTCAAGAGAGTGATTCAGAGGCTTACGAGAGTGATGCAGAGGCTTAAGAGAGTGATGCAGAGGCTTAAGAGAGGGATGCAGAGGCTCAAGCGAGGGATGCACTGGCACAAGAGAGAGATGCAGAGGCTCATGAGAGGGAAGCAGGAGTTCAAGAGAGTGATGCAAAGGCTCAAGAAAGGTATGCAGAATCTTAAGAAAGTGATGCAGAGGCTCAAAAAAGGGGTGCTCATGAACTCCTGCATCCCTCTCATGAGCCCCTGCATCCCTCTCTTGTGCCTCTGCATCCCTCACTTGAGACTCTGCATCACCCTCTCTTGAGCCTCTGCATCCCTCGCTAGAGCCTGTGCATCCCTCTCTGAAGCCTCTGCATCACTCTCTTAAGCCTCTGCATCACTCTCGTAAGCCTCTGAATCACTCTCTTGAGCCTCTTCATCTCTCTCTTGAACTCCTGCATCCCTCTCATTGTCCTCTGCATCCCTCTCTTGAGCCTTTGCATCACTCTCAAGAGCCTCTGCATCCCTCTCTTTTGCCTCTGCATCCCTCCCTTGAGAGATGCAGAGCAATAAACTGAAAATGCAGAACAATAAACTGAAAATTCACAAAAACGTGGAAAAACGGCAAAATATTGCCTAATTCGATGATATTTTGTTTAAATCACATAAAGGAAAAGAGGATGATAAACGTCAAAACATTGCTAAATTTAATGATTTTTAGTACAAAACAAAACGTAAGAAATCTTGCTTCAAAATGCAAAATTATGCGAAATTCTCAGATTTAAAGCCAAGCCATATCGTGAGAAAACATCAAGTAATATCGAAATTTTGGTAAAAATGAATATATTTTCGTACAATCACACTTTCAAATACAAATGATAAAAGTCAATGTGTTTTCATTAGAATTAACTAAAATGTTCCTGATTTTCCGTTTATATTACCAATGGAAGATGAACACGTAAAACCGCTCTAATCCGGCTGAAACGTCGATATATGCAATGAAAACAGAACTTCTCCCCTTTCCAATATCTTTCTCAGTATTTTAACGAGAAACAAATAGTTGATTGAAAATGAAGTGTTTAAGGTTAATTTCTAATCAATTATGTGTTTGCATCATTTTTATCGTATATTTAATGAATTAATAGCAATAAACTGAAAATTCACAAAAACGTGGAAAAACAACAAAATATTGCCTAATTCGATGATATTTTGTTTATATCACATAAAGGAAAAGGGGATGATAAACGTCAAAATATTGCTGAATTCGATGATTTTTAGTACGAAACAAAATGCAAGAAAACTTGCTTAAAATGCGATATTATGCGAAAATCTGAGATTTCAAGGCCAAATCACATATCGTGATACTACATGAAATAGTATCGAAATATTGGTAAAAATGAATATATTTACGTAATATCAAACTACATGAAAAACGTGAAAAAAGTCATTATTATACCAAATTTGAGGATTTTAACTTCGAATCATAGAGCGACGTTTCGTATTTTTTAAGACCCTAGAAAAGACGTATAAAGATGTTGCTTCCAATACAAATGATAAAAATCAATGTGTTTTCATTAAAATTAACTAAAATGTTTCTGATTTTCGGTTTATATTACCGATGGAAGACATACACGTAAAACCGTTCTATTCCGGCTGAAACGTCGTTATATGCAATAAAAACAGAACTTCTCCACTTTTCAATATCTTACTCAGTATTTTAACGAGAAACAAATAGATGATTGAAAATGAAGTATTTAAGGTTATTTTCTGATCAATTATGTGATTGCATAATTTTTATCATATATATAATGAATTAATAACAATAAACTGAAAATGCACAAAAACGTGGAAAAACGGCCAAATTCGATGATATTTGGTTTAAATCACATAAAGGAAAAGGGGATGATAAAGGTCAAAATATTGCTAAATTCGATGATTTTTAGTTCAAAACAAAATGCAAGAAAAATTGCTTAAAAATGCAAAATTTGCGAAATTCTGAGATTTGAAGGCCAAATTACATATCGTGAGAAAACATGAAGTAGTATCGAAATATTGGTAAAAACGAGTATATTTACGTAATATCAAACTACATGAATAACGTAAAAAAGTCACTATATTTTAATATTTGAGGATTTTAACTTCAAATCATAGAGCGATGTTTCGTATTATTTAGATCCAAGAAAAGACATATGACAATGTTGTTTCCAATACAAATGATAAAAATGAATGTGTTTTCATTAGAATTAACTAAAATATTCCTGATTTTCCGTTTATATTACCGATGGAAGATGTACACGTAAAACCGCTCTAATCCGGCTGAAACGTCGATATATGCAATAAAAACAGAACTTTTTCCCCTTTTCAATATCATACTCAGTATTTTAACGAGAAACAAAAAGTTATTTGAAAATGAAGTGTTTAAGGTTAATTTCTAATCAACTATGTGTTTGCATCATTTTTATCGTATATATAATGAATTAATAACAATAAACTGAAAATTCACAAAAACATGGAAAACAGCAAAATATTGCCTAATTCGATGATATTTTGTTTATATCACATAAAGGAAAAGGGGATGATAAACGTCAAAATATTGCTGAATTCGATGATTTTTAGTACGAAACAAAATGCAAGAAAACTTGCTTAAAATGCGATATTATGCGAAAATCTGAGATTTCAAGGCCAAATCACATATCGTGATACTACATGAAATAGTATCGAAATATTGGTACAAATGAATACATTTACGTAATATCAAACAACGTGAAAAACGTGAAAAAAGTCATTATTATACCAAATTTGAGGATTTTAACTTCGAATCATAGAGCGACGTTTCGTATTTTTTAGACCCTAGAAAAGACGTATAAAGATGTTGCTTCCAATACAAATGATAAAAATCAATGTGTTTTCATTAAAATTAACTAAAATGTTCCTGATTTTCGGTTTATATTACCGATGGAAGATGTACACGTAAAACCGTTCTATTCCAGCTGAAACGTCGTTATATGCAATAAAAACAGAACTTCTCCCCTTTTTAATATCTTACTCAGTATTTTAATGAGAAACAAATAGATGATTGAAAATGAAGTATTTAAGGATATTTTCTGATCAATTATGTGTTTGCATAATTTTTATCGTATATTTAATGAATTAATAACAATAAACTGAAAATTCACAAAAACGTGGAAAAACGGCCTAATTCGATGATATTTGGTTTAAATCACATAAAGGAAAAGAGGATGATAAAGGTCAAAATATTGCTAAACTCGATGATTATTAGTACAAAACAAAATGCAAGAAAACTTGCTTAAAAATGCAAAATTTTCGAAATTCTGAGATTTGAAGGCCAAATCTTATATCGTGAGAAAACATGAAGTAGTATCGAAATATTGGTAAAAACCAATACGTAAAATCACACTACATGAATAACGTGAAAAAAGTCACTATTACGTCCGAAACTCCTCTCGCCCAGATCTGGAAGCGTATCCGCAAGATAGCGGGTAAGTTCGTTCCCGATGTTTCACCGGTCCTTCACCTCCATGATACTCTTGTTGCGGACCCGTTGCAGGTCGCTTCCGTACTGGGTTCCCACTTTTCTTCTGTTAGCTCTGGTCTTCATCTTCCCCAATCTTTCCTTCTTCGTGAACCTGTCCTTGAGTCTCGTCCTTTAGATTTCTGCACTTGTCTTCAGCTTCCCTATAATGATCTCTCTCTCTCTCTGTACTTCGTTCTGCCCTGGCCCTCTGCGGTTCTACGGCGGCGGGCTCCGATGGTATTCATTATGAGATGCTTCGCCATCTCCCTCTGTGCACGTCTCAGTATTTACTGAGTCTGTATAATCGGATCTGGGAGTCGTCGTCAGTCCCTGAGGACTGGCTCGATGCCGTTGTCCTCCCTGTCCGCGAACCGGGGTCTCTGTGTACTTCCCCTAAGGACTTTCGCCCTATTGCTCTCACAAGTTGTGCCTGCAAACTCTTTGAACGTATGGTTAACGTTCGTCTGATGTGGTTCCTGGAACACCATCACCTCCTCTCCCCTTCTCAATTTGGTTTCCGCAAGTGCCGCAGCACGACAGATGTCCTGGTGAACTTGGAGGTCTATATTCGTATTGCTTTTGCTGCGATGACCTCCGTTGTTGCCGTCCTTTTGGACCTGGAAAAGGCTTACGACACCACTTGGCGATATCATATTCTATCTCAACTTCATTCTTTTGGCCTTCGTGGTCATCTCCCTCTCTTTCTCCGCAGCTTCCTCTCTCGTCGTTCCTTTCGGGTGCGCCTTGGTACTGCTCTCTCTGCCTCTTTTCAGCAATACGAAGGTGTGCCCCAGGGTAGTGTTCTGAGCACTATTCTTTTTCTGGTTGCCCTCAATGGTCTTCTTTCCTCTCTTCCTTCTGGTGTCTTCTCCGCTCTCTATGTCGATGATCTTACCCTTTGCTGTCGGGATGATGATTCGCCTCTCCTTCAGCGCCGGCTTCAACTTGCAATTGATGCCGTGTCGTCTTGGGCCACCGATCATGGCTTCAAGTTCTCTACTTCTAAGACTTGTGCCATGACTTTTACGCGGAAACGGGTCGTTCTTCGTCCCTCTTTGTCACTATATGGTCATCCTCTTGAATACAAAGATTCCGCGAAGCTTTTGGGGTTATTCCTTGACACTCGTTTGTCTTGGTCTCCCCATATCTCTTACCTCCGTGTTGAGTGCTCTAAGGCCCTTACCCTCCTTCGGGTCTTGTCCCATACTTCTTGGGGGGCAGATAGGCGCACTCTCCTTGCTTTACATTCCTCTCTCGTCCTGTCTAAGCTCGATTATGGTTGCCCTGCTTACTCGTCTGCTTCTCCTTCTACTCTTCGCCGTCTTGATGCTTTGCATCATACTGGGTTGTGCCTCAGTTCTGGTGCCTTTCGTTCGACTCCCGTCCTTAGCTTGTATGTTGACACCGGCTTCCTGTCTCTCCAGGACCGCCGTGATCGCTACTGTCTTCGCTATCTTGCGCGGTCTTTACAACATCCTTCCTCTCGCCTCTGTCATGCTTTAACTTTTACCCCTCCTGCGGTTCCTGTTCCTCTTCATCACCTCCCTCTTTCTGTCCAGTTATCTCGCTTCCAGGATTCTCTTTCCGTTCGTATTTCTAATGTTTCTCCTCGTGTTGTTCCTTCTTTGCCCCATGGAGAGTCCCTCTTCCGCGGTTTTGTACTTCCTTGACCCGCATCACTAAAGTTTTTACCCCTCCTACGGTTCTAAAACGCCTTTTCCTTGAGCATTTTTCTTCTCACTCCCGCTCCGTTTCTGTCTTCACCGATGGGTCTAAGTCTGCGGACGGTGTTGGCTACTTTGTTGTTTTTCCTGATCGCACTTATATCTGTCGCTTACCTCCGGAGACTAGCATCTTTACAGCGGAACTTTATGCTATTCTCTATGCTCTTCGTCTCCTGCTTTCTCGTTGTCAGTCTTCCTTTGTAGTTGTTGTTGACTCTCGTAGTGCCCTAATGGCTCTCGGGTCCTTTAATCATGTTCATCCAGTAGTTGTCGAGATCCGACATTGGCTGATTTTTGTTCACAGTAAATTTAAGTCGGTTGAGTTTTGTTGGGTTCCCAGCCATATTGGTGTGTCTTTCAATGAGCGTGCGGATGCTGCCGCCAAGGAAGCTGTCCACTCTTGTCCCATCTCTCGTAAAGGTATTCCATATTCCGACTTTTACCCTGTTATCCATTCCTCCAACCTTTCCCGTTGGCAGGCTTCTTGGTCGTCTGTTACTGGTAACAAACCACGTACTCTTAAATGTTGTGTTTCCTCGTGGCCGTCCTCCTACCACCGTAACCGGCGATGGGAAACAGCTCTGGCAAGGTTGCGTATTGGCCATACTCGCTTAACCCATGGTCACTTGATGGAGCGCCGCCCTGCTCCTTATTGTCCTAGTTGCAGTGTCCCTCTTACGGTCGTGCATGTCCTTCTTGAATGTCCTGACTTCCAGGACGAGCGTGTGTCTTGCTTTCCGACCGCCCCTCGCGGTCACTTGTCCCTCAATAGCATTCTTGGTGACTCGGATACTTTTGATATCGTTCGCCTTATGCGTTTTTGTTCTCGTATTGGCATCCTTGATGATATTTAGCGCCCTTTGAAAATTCTGTGCATTTGATGGTGCTACATAGCCTTCCTGGTTTGGTGCCTTCTTTTGATAATTACTTACTTCTCTGATGTCCTTTGTTCAAATTGCAGCTCTGCGAATGCCTCACTCCATGGACCACAAACACACAGAATTACGAACAGAACCTAACCTAACCTAAGCATCTAAGTCTAAGTACACATTTCATTTAATTTTATTTGGCAAAATCAAGAATTCACAAATTGCTTGGAAGGATGGGTTATAATGCAAGTCGCGGCGTCTAACAGTTTATATGACCAGACCGCCAACCACGAGGCCTGGTCAGAGCCCCAATAATCACAACGCCATGTGTAGAGGAAATCAAATATGGGTTTAGTTAACATAAACAGTTTCGAATCCCCTATACAGACGATCCATAGAGGATCCTATTCACCAGCGACATCTGTCGACGCGTTATTCACATTTTCCACAACTCTGACAGGAACAAAAAACTTGTCAGTATTTGATATTGATTTTCATATTAATATTTCCAGAAGTAAAAACAAGTTTTTACAAGTTCTAACTATTTTAGGATGCCCGGAAAAGTTGGTATCTTGAAGGAATCGGATAGGTGCTTCACGCTCCTTAATATATAACATATTTAGATCTTTTAAGCTTTTTTCTTAGTAAATGAGAAACAGATAATAGAACAGGACCACAACCTGAACAACCCGTCCTCTCAAGTCCATTCCATTCAGTGGTCGACCCCAAAGACGCATTCAATAATTTTAACATGCTGTTCATTCAAAATGGGAATTTTCTTAAATATAAATTACCATTTAGTATATTGGCTTACTGTGCATATTTATGCATTAGTTAGGTTAGGTGTTTAGGTTGTGTTGGCGATTATTTGTATTTGTAGTACGTGGGTAAAGCATTTACAGCGTTGTGGTTCGAACAAAATTCGTAAGCAAAGCACTTGTTCCGGAAGTGTTCGGATGTCGTCAGTTGTGAGTCGTGTGTAAACCGTTTTCCTTTCATAAAAAGGGTGTTTGCCGGGTGCATGGAATGAACTCTGGACTTTATTTATGAGGACGGGCTGGACTTTTAACAGGAATATAGTATAATACACACACACACACACACACACAAAGGGCAGCAACTATAGAGCATAGAATGAGAGCGAAGCTGCTGGTCATGGGGGACCTAAATCATGGAGAGATAGATTGGGAAACGAGGAATCCCCATGGCGGGGAGGAGACCTGGGGAGCGAAGCTGGTAGACGTTATTGACAGGAATTTCCTAACACAGCATGTGAAGGAAGATACTAGGGAAAGAGGAGGGGATACGCGCAGCCTCTTAGATCTCATTTTCACCCAGAATGTAGAAGACATCGAGCAGGTGGAACATGAAATACCACTAGGAGCCAGTGACCATTGTGTCCTAGTCTTTGACTACATGATGGAGCTTAAAATTGTGACCAAAGGACGAGAGGTCCGGGAAAGGAGACTTGATTACAGAAAAGGGGACTACAGAAGGATAAGGGACTACCTGGGAGAAGTGCAGTGGAAGGAAGAACTTAGAGGAAAAACAGTGCAAAGTATGATGAACCAAGTCATATTGAAATGCAAGGAGGCTGAAGAGAGATTTATTCCAACAATAAAGGAAAAAAGCAGGAGGGAATATAATAACCCATGGTTTAATAGACAGTGTCAGGAAGCAAAGGTGAGAAGCAGGAGGGAGTGGAGGAAGTACAGAAGACAAAGGACAGAGGACAACAGGATTAGATGTAACAGAGCTAGGAATGATTACATTAAAATAAGACGAGTGTCGGAAAGAAATTATGAGAATGATATAGCAGTCAAAGCGAAAAAGCAACCTAAATTACTACATAGCCATATAAGAAGGAAGATGTCGGTAAATGACCAATTGACAAGATTGAGGAAAACAGAAGGGGCATATACAGAAAGTGACAAGGAAATCTGCGAGGTACTGAATGCAAAATTCCATGGAGTGTTCACAACCGAGCCTGAGCAGCTCCCATTGTTAGAAGCGATTAACCTAGATGAAAGATTATCAGATATAGAGGTGACAGCAGAGGAGGTAATGAAACAGTTGACAACACTGGATGCAAATAAAGCTGTTGGACCAGACAAAGTATCACCGTGGATACTTAAAGAGGCAGCGCAGGCTCTCAGCGTGCCTCTGGCAATGATCTTTAATGAGTCACTTATGTTGGGAGAATTGCCCAGTTGCTAAAAGGAGGCAAATGTCGTACCGATTTTCAAGAAAGGTGATAGGGAGGAGGCACTTAACTACACACCCGTATCACTGACAAGCATCCCCTGCAAAATACTTGAAAGAATAATTAGGCTAAGACTTGTTGAGCACCTGGAGAGCATTGGGCTTGTAAACAAGCACCAACATGGGTTCTGGACAGAAAAACCATGAATAACAAACCTTTTAGAATTCTATGATAAAGTAACAAGAATAAGGCAGGACAGAGAAGTCTGGGCAGACTGCATATTTCTTGACTGCCAAAAGGCCTTTGATACAGTACCGCACATGAGACTGCTATACAAACTTGAGAGGCAGGCAGGAGTAAGCGGAAAGGCCCTAGTATGGGTGAAGAACTACCTAACAGGAAGGAGCCAGAGGGTAATGGTAAGGGGCGAGAAGTCGGACTGGCGAACAGTAACAAGTGGAGTACCTCAAGGATCGGTGCTGGGACCAATCCTCTTTCTAATTGACGTAAATGATATGTTTACAGGAGTGGAATCATACATGTCAATGTTTGCGGATGACGCAAAATTAATGAGAAGAGTAGTGACAGACGAGGATTGTAGGATCCTCCAAGAGGACTTAAACAGGTTGCAGAGATGGTCAGGGAAATGGCTATTGGAGTTTAACACGAGTAAATGTAAAGTTATGGAAATGGGATCAGGTGATAGGAGACCAAAGGGACAGTACACAATGAAGGGGAACAGCCTACCTGTAACGATTCGAGAAAGAGACCTGGGAGTGGATGTGACACCTAATCTAACTCCTGAGGCACATATAAATAGGATAATGACAGCAGCGTACTCTACACTGGCGAAAATTAGAACTTCATTCAGAAACCTAAATGAGGAGGCATTTAGGGCGCTTTACACTGCCTACGTGAGACACGTCTTAGAGTATGCCGCGCCATCATGGAGCCCCCACGTGAAGAAACACAAAGAAACTGGAGAAGGTTCAGAGATTTGCGACGAGGCTTGTCCCAGAGTTACGAGGGATGGGATATGAAGAGCGTCTGAAGGAACTGAACCTTACGACATTAGAGAAAAGAAGGGAGAGAGGAGATATGATAGGGACATATAAAATACTCAGAGGAATTGACAAAGTGGAAATAAATGAAATGTTCACACGTAATAATAACAGAACGAGGGGACATGGTTGTAAACTGGAAACTCAGATGAGTCACAGAGATGTTAGGAAGTTTTCTTTTAGCGTGAGAGTAGTGGAAAAATGGAATGCAGTTGGGGAACAGGTTGTGGAAGCAAATACTATTCATACTTTTAAAACTAGGTATGATAGGGAAATGGGACAGGAGTCACTGCTGTAAACAACGGAAAGGCAGGATCCAAGAGTCAATGCTCGATCCTGCAAGCACAAATACGTGAGTACAAATATGTTAGTACACACACACACACTCAAAGGGGTTAACCAGGATGGTTCGGGTGACATCTTCACTACTCACTATCTTCAGCACTGTAACTATCTTAACCACATAACCTGCAACCCTCCACACTATCTGGGATAAGACCATCCTGCATACCACACTCGACCATCCTCAACACTACACTCGACCATCCTCAACACTACACTCGACCATCCTCAACACTACACTCGACCATCCTCAACACTACACTCGACCATCCTCAACACTACACTCGACCATCCTCATCACTACACTCGACCATCCTCAACACTACACTCGACCATCAACACTACCCTCGACCATCATCAACACTACATTCAACCATCATCAACACTACAAACAACCATCCTCAACACTACACTCAACCATCCTCAACGCAACACTCGACCATCCTCAACACTACACTCGACCATCAACACTACACTCGACCATCCTCAACACTACACTCGACCATCCTCAATACTACACTCGACCATCCTCAACACTACACTCAACCATCATCAACACTACACACAACCATCCTCAACACTACACTCAACCATCATCAACACTACAAACAACCATCCTCAACACTACACTCAACCATCCTCAACGCAACACTCGACCATCATCAACACTACACTCGACCATCAACACTACACTCGACCATCAACACTACATTCGACCATCAACACTACACTCAACCATCCTCAACGCAACACTCGACCATCCTCAACACTACACTCGACCATCAACACTACACACGACCATCAACACTACACTCGACCATCCTCAACACTCTTCATTTCCCTTCTCTTCACATCCTCACCCTCCCTCGTCTTCCCTCCCCCTCCAACCCCTTCCTAACCCTCCTCTCTCCCTGTTTATTATCTACCTCCCTCCCTCTCTCTCTTAACTTTCATCTCCTCCATTTTCCTCACCTCCCTTCCCCCCCCCCCTCACCCCCCTCTCCCTAATCTGCCCCTCGCCCTTCCCATGAAAAAAAATATTGTTTTCATTAATGTATATAGGTGTTGTCTTTTTTTCCCCTCTCTACCCTCTTTCTCCCCTCTTTCTGCCTCCTCTCCCCCCTCTTTCTCCCTCTCTCCCTCCCCTCTTTCTCCCTCTTTTTCCCTCTCTCCCCCTCTTTCTCCCCTCTCTCTCCCCTCTCCCTTCTTTCTCCCTCCTCCCTCTCTCCCTCTTTCTCCCCCATAACAATATCTGAGTGAACACTATATTCATGAGACCCTCCCTACTAATGACAGGTTGTTGATGTTGGGCATTAAGGACAACAATAGGTGTGACCAATGTACTGAAATTGAGAATAATATGCAAGTATTTTATTTCTTGTAAGCAGAATGTTGTTCTTGTAAACTGTATTACACTCTTAAAAAACTTTATGTGGTCCAAGCATTAGAGTGGAGTTAGAGAGATTTTTTAAAGTTTCAAAAATAATAAAATGCAAGAAAAAAAATCAATAATTATGCTACTTATTTATGACATTTTATGTGTAAATAGGCAGGTTTTTAGGAGGGTTACTCAGCAGACAGAATATCGAAGTTCTTGCCAGGAAGGATCAAGTATAACATTTGGGGTTTACGACATAGCCTCAGGCTCTCTACCAACCACACCTTAAACAGTCGCTTGTTTGATGGGCACAACCCTGTCAGCCGTCCACAATTATCACCTTAGCAGAAAGCAAGGTCACTTCACACCACCTGACCCCCTACTCAACCTGTGACCATTAAATCCTTAAAGTTTGTCTTAAAATCTTTTAAATCTTAATTGCTCATGGCCAGTAGTTGGCGACACCAATATCATTTGTGATTGACTCGTTGTATGTGAAATATTGTAAATAAAACACGTTTATGGCGTTAAACAATATATTTATTTTAAATATATTAAAATATTTACATCAATACAAAAAATCTATCAATCTCAGTACGTCATGTTTTCACAGTCCTTCCCCCATGTCTTTCCACCGACAATCCACATCTTCTCCCATTCAGCCATTATCTTGCTTAATGCTGCCTCGTAATAATCCTATGAGCCCATCCAAAAACCATTTTCCAGTTTGCGGCGCTTGGGGGCTGGGACTGGCGTCTCAATGTGGCTCGTTTCCCTCTTGTAGGTGTAATACTGGTCCAAGGTATCCATCTTGTCGTCAGTCGGAGGAGAAGGCTCGCTAGGGGCTCAATCTGCCTGACTAGGAGAGTGACCCAATAAACTTAGTAAATATACTGGATGATCCAGAATTTAGTTAGGGGAAAATACTGTCCTAAGAACACCACCCTCAGACCAACCTTCATAGGGAGAGGTTAGTGGCCGTGTTCACTCAGATATTGTTATGGGGGAGAAAGAGGGGAGAGAGGGAGGAGGAAGAAAGAAGGGAGAGGGGAGAGAGAGGGGAGAAAGAGGGGGAGAGAGGGAAAAAGAGGGAGAAAGAGGGGAGGGAGGGAGAGAATGAGAAAGAGGGGAGGGAGAATGAGGGGAAGACGAGGGAGAAAGAGGGAAGAAAGAGGGTAGAGAGGGGAAAGAAAGACAACACCTTCTATATACATTAATGAAAACAATATTTTTTTTCATGGGAAGGGCGAGGGGCAGATTAGGGAGAGGGGGGTGAGGGGGGGGGGAAGGGAGGTGAGGAAAATGGAGGAGATGAAAGTTAAGAGAGAGAGGGAGGGAGGTAGATAATAAACAGGGAGAGAGGAGGGTTAGGAAGGGGTTGGAGGGGGAGGGAAGACGAGGGAGGGAGAGGATGTGAAGAGAAGGGAAATGAAGTGTTGAGGATGGTCGAGTGTACTGTTGATGGTCGAGTATAGTGTTGATGGTCGAGTGTTGTGTTGAGGATGGTCGAGTGTTGCGTTGAGGATAGTTGAGTGTAGTGTTGATGGTCGAGTGTAGTGTTGATGGTCGAGTGTAGTGTTGAGGATGGTCGAGTGTAGTGTTGATGGTCGAGTATAGTGTTGAGGATGGTCGAGTGTAGTGTTGATGGTCGAGTGTAGTGTTGAGGATGGTCGAGTGTTGCGTTGAGGATGGTTGAGTGTTGCGTTGAGGATGGTTGTGTGTAGTGTTGAGGATGGTTGTGTGTAGTGTTGAGGATGGTCGAGTGTAGTGTTGAGGATGGTTGAGTGTTGCGTTGAGGATGGTTGAGTGTAGTGTTGAGGATGGTTGTGTGTAGTGTTGAGGATGGTTGAGTGTTGCGTTGAGGATGGTCGAGTGTAGTGTTGATGATGGTTGAGTGTAGTGTTGAGGATGGTCCAGTGTAGTGTTGAGGATGGTTGTGTGTAGTGTTGATGATGGTTGAGTGTAGTGTTGATGATAGTCGAGTGTAGTGTTGATGGTCGAGTGTAGTGTTGATGGTCGAGTGTAGTGTTGAGGATGGTCGAGTGTTGTGTTGAGGATGGTCGAGTGTGGTGTTGAGGATGGTCGAGTGTAGTGTTGAGGATGGTCGATTGTAGTGTTGAGGATGGTCGAGTGTAGTATGCTGGATGGTCTTATCCCAGATAGTGTGGAGGGTTGCAGGTTATGTGGTTAAGATAGTTACAGTGCTGAAGATAGTGAGTAGTGAAGATGTCACCCGAACCATCCTGGTTAACCCCTTTGAGTGTGTGTGTGTGTGTGTGTGTGTGTGTGTACTCACATATTTGTACTCACGTATTTGTGCTTGCAGGATCGAGCATTGACTCTTGGATCCCGCCTTTCCGGCTATCGGTTGTTTACAGCAATGACTCCTGTCCCATTTCCCTATCATACCTAGTTTCCAAAGTATGAATAGTATTTGCTTCCACAACCTGTTCTCCAAGTGCATTCCATTTTTCCACTACTCTCACGCTAAAAGAAAACTTCCTAACATCTCTGTGACTCATCTGAGTTTCCAGTTTCCAGCTACGTCCCCTCGTTCTGTTATTATTACGTGTGAGCATTTCATCTATTTCCACTTTGTCAATTCCTCTGAGTATTTTATATGTCCCTATCATATTTCCTCTCTCCCTTCTTTTCTCTAGTGTCGTAAGGTTCAGTTCCTTCAGACGCTCTTCATATCCCATCCCTCGTAACTCTGGGACAAGCCTCGTCGCAAATCTCTGAACCTTCTCCAGTTTCTTTGTGTTTCTTCACGTGGGGGCTCCATGATGGCGCGGCATACTCTAAGACGGGTCTCACGTAGGCAGTGTAAAGCGCCCTAAATGCCTCCTCATTTAGGTTTCTGAATGAAGTTCTAATTTTCGCCGGTGTAGAGTACGCTGCTGTCGTTATCCTATTTATATGTGCCTCAGGAGTTAGATTAGGTGTCACATCCACTCCCAGGTCTCTTTCTCGAATCGTTACAGGTAGGCTGTTCCCCTTCATTGTGTACTGTCCCTTTGGTCTCCTATCACCTGATCCCATTTCCATAACTTTACATTTACTGGTGTTAAACTCCAGTAGCCATTTCCCTGACCATCTCTGCAACCTGTTTAAGTCCTCTTGGAGGATCCTACAATCCTCGTCTGTCACTACTCTTCTCATTAATTTTGCGTCATCCGCAAACATTGACATGTATGATTCCACTCCTGTAAACATATCATTTACGTAAATTAGAAAGAGGATTGGTCCCAGCACCGATCCTTGAGGTACTCCACTTGTTACTGTTCGCCAGTCTGACTTCTCGCCCCTTACCATTACCTATACAATAGCTCACGTTGTCTTGGGACAATAAATTTAACATGAAGGTTTGCCCATATTGCTCGCCAGTTAGAGAGTGGATATGCCTCCTCTACTCTAGCAACTATAATTGGGAGCAGAACATCACACACGTGTTTACTCTTCATCATTAAAAAACCTTCAGTATTACAAATCCGCTTGAGAACATCAATTGCACATGAATAACAGTGAGGTGAAGTAAAGGCAAGGTCAGTATATTCTGGCATATGTATCAAGGTCAGTATACTCTGGCATATGTATCAAGGACAGTATACTCTGGCATATGTATCAAGGTCAGTATACTCTGGCATATGTATCAAGTAGCTAACACGTAATTTACAAAAGTAATGTCCTAGCGCATTTACTCTATTCCTCCGCATTATCTCCTTTCTAAAGGTAACACAAAAGATTGTCAATGACTTATGGTACACATTCAGTATTCCTATTCCACCGTTTTTCTTACCTCTACATAGAGTAGTCCGTTTAATTGGTTGGTATCAACCATACCAACATACCTAAAAATATTGTCAATCTCCATAGCACTTTTCTTGTCAGTTGGAAAACTGAGGCAAATACCACACTTTAGACAAAGTTTGGAGCTGATTATTACAGCCTTCTGAAACAGGATTATTTTCATATTTGACAAAATACTCGTAGCTACTATTATATTTCCACATAATACTTAACAATTCGTAACCAATGTTGTTCCGTATGTTTTACACCAACAAATCCCAAGATCTTAAATAGGCATCACTACTTTGAACCATGAACCTGTCCAGGTAACTTTATTATACCATCTGCCATGCCTCATCATACACGTTTTGTCTTTGTTAATGACAGCACCTGTTGCTTTCTCAAAATTGTCTATTTGAGCAGGACAGAGAGAGAGAGAGATCGCTTGTCGAGAAGTTCCCGTAGCCAGACTATACCTTCAGGCCGAGTGGGGGGAGAACTGACTGCCGTAGCCACTCTATAAACTTAGTATCAGAGACTTTGGTGAGTGAACTTGTAAGGTGACGTATAGTGTGTTTTCCAACTTAGGTGGAAAACCTAAATAAAATAACCTTACCTTATCGAAATATTGGTAAAATGAATATATTTACGTAATATCAAACTACATGAAAAACGTGAAAAAAGTCATTATTATACCAAATTTGACGATTTTAACTTCGAATCATAAAGCGACGTTTCGTATTTTTTAGACCCTAGAAAAGACGTATAAAGATGTTGCTTCCAATACAAATGATAAAAATCAATGTGTTTTCATTAAAATTAACTAAAATGTCCTGATTTTTGGTTTATATTACCGATGGAAGATGTACACGTAAAACCGTTCTAATCCGGACGAAACGTCGATATATGCAATAAAAACAGAACTTCTCCCCTTTTCAATATCTTACTCAGTATTTTAACGAGAAACAAATTGGTGATTGAAAATGAAGTATTTAAGGTTATTTTCTAATCAATTATTTGCTTGCATCATTTTTATCGTATATTTAATGAATTAATAACAATAAACTGAAAATTCAAAAAACGTGGAAAAACGGCAAAATATTGCCTAATTCGATGATATTTTGTTTAAATCACATAAAAGAAAAGGGGATGATAAAGGTCAAAATATTGCTAAATTCGATGATTTTTGGTACAAAACAAAATGCAAGAAAACTTGCTTAAAATGCAAAATTTGCGAAATTCTGAGATATGAAGGCCAAATCACATATCGTGAGAAAACATGAAGTAGTATCGAAATATTGGTAAAAACTAATATATATACGTAAAATCACACTACATGAATAACGTGAAAAAAGTCACTATATTACGATATTTGAGGATTTTAACTTCAAATCATAGAGCGAGGTTTCGTATTATTTAGATCCAAGAAAAAACATATGACAATATTGTTTCAAATACAAATAAAAAAATCAATATGTTTTCATTAGAATTAACTAAAATGTTCCTGATTTTCCGTTTATATTACCGATGGAAGATGTACACGTAAAACCGCTCTTTTCCGGCTGAAACGTCGATATATGCAATAAAAACAGAACTTCTCCCCTTTCCAATATCTTACTCAGTATTTTAACGAGAAACAAATAGTTGATTGAAAATGTTTAAGGTTAATTTCTTATCAATTATGTGTTTGCATCATTTTTATCGTATATTTAATGAATTAATAGCAATAAACTGAAAATTCACAAAAACGTGAAGAAACAGCAAAATATTGCCTATTTCGATGATATTTTGATTATATCACATAAAGGAAAAGGGGATGATAAACGTCAAAATATTGCTGAATTCGATGATTTTTAGTACGAAACAAAATGCAAGAAAACTTGCATAATATGCAATATTAAGCGAAAATCTTAGATTTGAAGACAAAAGGACATATCGTGATACTACATGAAATAGTATCGAAATATTGGTAAAAATAAATATATTTACGTAATATCAAACTACATGAAAAACGTAAAAAAAGTCATTATTGTACCAAATTTGAGGATTTTACCTTTGAATTATAGAGCGACGTTTCGTATTTTTTTTACCCTAGAAAAGACTTATAAAGATGTTGCTTCCAATACAAATGATAAAAATCAATGTGTTTTCATTAAAATTAACTAAAATGTTCCTGATTTTCGGTTTATATTACCGATGGAAGATGTACACGTAAAACCGTTCTAATCCGGCTGAAACGTCGATATACGCAATAAAAACAGAACTTCTCCCCTTTTTAATATCTTACTCAGTATTTTAATGAGAAACAAATTGGTGATTGAAAATGAAGTATTTAAGGTTATTTTCTAATCAATTATGTGTTTGCATCATTTTCATCGTATATATAATGAATTAATAACAATGAACTTAAAATTAAAAAAAACGTGGAAAAACGGCAAAACATTACCTAATTCGATGATATTTTGTTTAAATCACATAAAGGAAAAGGGGGATGATAAAGGTCAAAATATTGCTAAATTCGATGATTTTTAGTACAAAACAAAATGCAAGAAAACTTGCTTAAAATGCAAAATTTGCGAAATTCTGAGATATGAAGGCCAAATCACATATCGTGAGAAAACATGAAGTAGTATCGAAATATTGGTAAAATCTAATATATATATGTAAAATCACACTACATGAATAACGTGAAAAAAGTCACTATATTACCATATTTGAGGATTTTAACTTCAAATCATAGAGCGAGGTTTCGTATTATTTAGATCCAAGAAAAAACATATGACAATGTTGTTTCAAAAACAAATGATAAAAATCAATGTGTTTTCATTAGAATTAACTAAAATGTTCCTGATTTTTCGTTTATATTACCGATGGAAGATGTACACGTGACACCGCTCTAATCCGGCTGAAACGTCGATATATGCAATAAAAACAGAACTTCTCCCCTTTCCAATATCTTACTCAGTATTTTAACGAGAAACAAATAGTTGATTGAAAATGAAGTGTTTAAGGTTAATTTCTAATCAATTATGTGTTTGCATCATTTTTATCGTATATTTAATGAATTAATAGCAATAAACTGAAAATTCACAAAAACGTGGAAAAACAGCAAAATATTGCCTAATTCGAAAATATTTTCTTTATATCACATAAAGGAAAAGGGGATGATAAACGTCAAAATATTGCTGAATTCGATGATTTTTAGTACGAAACAAAATGCAAGAAAACTTGCTTAAAATGCAATATTATGCAAAAATCTGAGATTTGAAGGCCAAATCACATATCGTGATACTACATGAAATAGTATCGAAATATTGGTAAAAATGAATATATTTACGTAATATCAAACTACATGAAAAACGTGAAAAAAGTCATTATTATACTAAATTTGACGATTTTAACTTCGAATCATAAAGCGACGTTTCGTATTTTTTAGACCCTAGAAAAGACGTATAAAGATGTTGCTTCCAATACAAATGATAAAAATCAATGTGTTTTCATTAAAATTAACTAAAATGTTCCTGATTTTCGGTTTATATTACCGATAGAAGATGTACACGTAAAACCGTTCTAATCCGGTTGAAACGTCGATATATGCAATAAAAACAGAACTTCTCCCCTTTTCAATATCTTACTCAGTATTTTAACGAGAAACAAATTGGTGATTGAAAGTGAAGTATTTAAGGTTATTTTTTTAATCAATTATGTGTTTGCATCATTTTTATCGTATATTTAATGAATTATTAACAATAAACTGAAAATTCAAAAAACGTGGAAAAACGGCAAAATATTGCCTAATTCGATGATATTTTGTTTAAATCACATAAAGGAAAAGGGGATGATAAAAGGTCAAAATATTGCTAAATTCGATGATTTTTAGTACAAAATAAAATGCAAGAAAATTTGCTTAAAATGCATAATTTGCCAAATTCTGAGATATGAAGGCCAAATCACATATCGTTAGAAAACATGAAGTAGTATCGAAATATTGGTAAAAACTAATATATATACGTAAAATCACACTACATGATTAACGTAAAAAAAGTTACTATATTACCATATTTGAGGAATTTAACTTCAAATCATAGAGCGAGGTTTCGTATTATTTAGATCCAAGAAAAGACATATGACAATGTTGTTTCAAATACAAATGATAAAAATCAATGTGTTTTCATTAGAATTAACTAAAATGTTACCGATTTTCCGTTTATATTACCGATGAAAGATGTACACGTGAAACCGCTCTAATCCGGCTGAAACGTCGATATATGCAATAACAACAGAACTTCTCCCCTTTCAAATATCTTACTAAGTATTTTAACGAGAAACAAATAGATGATTGAAAATGAAGTGTTTATGGTTAATTTCTAATCAATTATATGTTTGCATCATTTTTATCGTATATTTAATGAATTAATAGCAATAAACTGAAAATTCACAAAAACGTTGAAAAACAGCAAAATATTGCCTAATTCGATGATATTTTGTTTATATCACATAAAGGAAAAGGGGATGATAAACGTCAAAATATTGCTGAATTCGATGATTTTTAGTACGAAACAAAATGCAAGAAAACTTGCTTGAAATGCGATATTATGCGAAAATCTGAGATTTCAAGGCCAAATCACATATCGTGATACTACATGAAATAGTATCGAAATATTGGCAAAAATGAATATATTTACGTAATATCAAACTACATGAAAAACGTGAAAAAAGTCATTATTATACCAAATTTGAGGATTTTAACTTCGAATCATAGAGGGACGTTTCGTATTTTTTAGACCCTAGAAAAGACGTATAAAGATGTTGCTTCCAATACAAATGATAAAAATCAATGTGTTTTCATTAAAATTAACTAAAATGTTCCTGATTTTCGGTTTATATTACCGATGGAAGATGTACACGTAAAACCGTTCTATTCCGGCTGAAACGTCGTTATATGCAATAAAAACAGAACTTCTCCCCTTTTCAATATCTTACTCAGTATTTTAACGAGAAACAAATAGATGATTGAAAATGAAGTATTTAAGGTTATTTTCTGATCAATTATGTGTTTGCATAATTTTTATCGTATATTTAATGAATTAATAACAATAAACTGAAAATTCACAAAAACGTGGAAAAACGGCCTAATTCGATGATATCTGGTTTAAATCACATAAAAGAAAAGGGGATGATAAAGGTCAAAATATTGCTAAATTCGATTATTTTTAGTACAAAACAAAATGCAAGAAAACTTGCTTAAAAATGCAAAATTTGCGAAATTCTGAGATTTGAAGGCCAAATCTCATATCGTGAGAAAACATGAAGTAGTATCGAAATATTGGTAAAAACGAATACGTAAAATCACACTACATGAATAACGTGAAAAAGTCACTATTACGTCCGAAACTCCTCTGGCCCAGATCTGGAAGCGTATCCGCAAGATAGCGGGTAAGTTCGTTCACGATGTTTACCGGTCCTTCACCTCCATGATACTCTTGTGGCGGACCCGTTGCAGGTCGCTTTCGTACTGGGTTCCCACTTTTCTTCTGTTAGCTCTGGTCTTCATCTTCCCCAATCTTTCCTTCTTCGTAAACCTGTCCTTGAGTCTCGTCCTTTAGATTTCTGCACTTGTCGTCAGCTTCCCTTTAATGATCCCTTCTCTCTCTCTGAACTTCGTTCTGCCCTGGCCCTCTGCGGTTCTACGGCGGCGGGCTCCGATGGTATTCATTATGAGATGCTTCGCCATCTCCCTCCGTGCACGTCTCAGTATTTACTGAGTCTGTATAATCGGATCTGGGAGTCGTCGTCAATCCCTGAGGACTGGCTCGATGCCGTTGTCCTCCCTGTTCGCGAACCGGGGTCTCTGTGTACTTCCCCTAAGGACTTTCGCCCTATTGCTCTCACAAGTTGTGTCTGCAAACTCTTTGAACGTATGGTTAACGTTCGTCTGATGTGGTTCCTGGAACACCATCACCTCCTCTCCCCTTCTCAATTTGGTTTCCGCAAGTGCCGCAGCATGACAGATGTCCTGGTGAACTTGGAGGTCTATATTCGTACTGCTTTTGCTGCGAAGACCTCCGTTGTTGCCGTCCTTTTTGACCTGGAAAAGGCTTACGACACCACTTGGCGATATCATATCATCTCAACTTCATTCTTTTGGCCTTCGAGGTCATCTCCCTCTCTTTCTCAGCAGCTTCCTCTCTCGTCGTTCCTTTCGGGTGTGTCTTGATACTGCTCTCTCTGCCTCTTTTCAGCAATACGAAGGTGTGCCCCAGGGTAGTGTTCTGAGCACTACTCTTTTTCTGGTTGCCCTCAATGGTCTTCTTTCCTCTCTTCCTTCTGGTGTCTTCTCCGCTCTCTATGTCGATGATCTTACCCTTTGCTGTCGGGGTGATGATTCGCCTCTCCTTCTGCGCCGGCTTCAACTTGCAATTGATGCCGTGTCGTCTTGGGCCACCGATCATGGCTTCAAGTTCTCTACTTCTAAGACTTGTGCCATGACTTTTACGCGGAAACGGGTCGTTCTTCGTCCCTCTTTGTCACTTTATGGTCATCCTCTTGAATACAAAGATTCCGCGAAGCTTTTGGGGTTATTCCTTGACACTCGTTTGTCTTGGTCTCCCCATATCTCTTACCTCCGTGTTGAGTGCTCTAAGGCCCTTACCCTCCTTCGGGTCTTGTCCCATACTTCTTGGGGGGCAGATAGGCGCACTCTCCTTGCTTTACATTCCTCTCTCGTCCTGTCTAAGCTCGATTATGGTTGTCCTGCTTACTCGTCTGATTCTCCTGCTACTCTTCGCCGTCTTGAAGCTTTGCACCATACTGGGTTGCGCCTCAGTTCTGGTGCCTTTCGTTCGACTCCCGTCCTTAGCTTGTATGTTGACACCGGCTTCCTGTCTCTCCAGGACCGCCGTGATCGCTACTGTCTTCGCTATCTTGCGCGGTCCTTACAACATCCTTCCTCTCGCCTCTGTCATGCTTTAACTTTTACCCCTCCTGCGGTTCCTGTTCCTCTTCATCACCTCCCTCTTTCTGTCCAGTTATCTCGCTTCCAGGATTCTCTTTCCGTTCGTATTTCTAATGTTTCTCCTCGTGTTGTTCATTCTTTGCCCCATGGAGAGTCCCTCTTCCGCGGTTTTGTACTTCCTTGACCCGTATCACTAAAGCTTTTACCCCTCCTACGGTTCTAAAACGCCTTTTCCTTGAGCATTTTTCTTCTCACTCCCGCTCCGTTTCTGTCTTCACCGATGGGTCTAAGTCTGCGGACGGTGTTGGCTACTTTGTTGTTTTTCCTGATCGCACTTATATGTGTCGTTTACCTCCGGAGACTAGCATCTTTACAGCGGAACTTTATGCTATTCTCTATGCTCTTCGTCTCCTGCTTTCTCGTTGTCAGTCTTCCTTTGTAGTTGTTGTTGACTCTCGTAGTGCCCTCATGGCTCTCAGGTCCTTTAATCATGTTCATCCAGTAGTTGTCGAGATCCGACATTGGCTGTTTCTTGTTCACAGTAAATTTAAGTCGGTTGAGTTTTGTTGGGTTCCCAGCCATATTGGTGTGTCTTTCAATGAGCGTGCGGATGCTGCCGCCAAGGAAGCTGTCCACTCTTGTCCCATATCTCGTAAAGGTATTCCATATTCCGACTTTTACCCGGTTATCCATTCCTCCGTCCTTTCCCGTTGGCAGGCTTCTTGGTCGTCTGTTACTGGTAACAAACCACGTACTCTTAAATGTTGTGTTTCCTCGTGGCCGTCCTCCTACCACCGTAACCGGCGATGGGAAACAGCTCTGGCAAGGTTGCGTATTGGCCATACTCGCTTAACCCATGGTCACTTGATGGAGCGCCGCTCTGCTCCTTATTGTCCTAGTTGCAGTGTCCCTCTTACGGTCGTGCATGTCCTTCTTGAATGTCCTGACTTCCAGGACGAGCGTGTGTCTTGCTTTCCGACCGCCCCTCGCGGTCACTTGTCCCTCAATAGAATTCTTGGTGACTCGGATACTTTTGATATCGTTCGCCTTATGCGTTTTTGTTCTCGTATTGGCATCCTTGATGATATTTAGCGCCCCTTGATAATTCTGTGCATTTGATGGTGCTACATAGCCTTCCTGGTTTGGTGCCTTCTTTTGATAATTACTTACTTCTCTGATGTCCTTTGTTCAAATTGCAGCTCTGCGAATGCCTCACTCCATGGACCACAAACACACAGAATTACGAACAGAACCTAACCTAACCTAAGCATCTAAGTCTAAGTACACATTTCATTTAATTTTATTTGGCAAAATCAAGAATTCACAAATTGCTTGGAAGGATGGGTTATAATGCAAGTCGCGGCGTCTAACAGTTTATATGACCAGACCGCCAACCACGAGGCCTGGTCAGAGCCCCAATAATCACAACGCCATGTGTAGAGGAAATCAAATATGGGTTTAGTTAACATAAACAGTTTCGAATCCCCTATACAGACGATCCATAGAGGATCCTATTCACCAGCGACATTTGTCGACGCGTTATTCACATTTTCCACAACTCTGACAGGAACAAAAAACTTGTCAGTATTTGATATTGATTTTCATATTAATATTTCTAGAAGTAAAAACAAGTTTTTACAAGTTCTAACTATTTTAGGATGCCCGGAAAAGTTGGTATCTTGAAGGAATCGGATAGGTGCTTCACGCTCCTTAATATATAACATATTTGGATCTTTTAAGCTTTTTTCTTAGTAAATGAGAAACAGATAATAGAACAGGATCCCAGCCTGAACAACCCGTCCTCTCAAGTCCATTCCATCCAGTGGTCGACCCCAAAGACGCATTCAATAATTTTAACATGCTGTTCATTCAAAATGGGAATTTTCTTAAATATAAATTACCATTTAGTATATTGGCTTACTGTGCATATTTATGCATTAGTTAGGTTAGGTGTTTAGGTTGTGTTGGCGATTATTTGTATTTGTAGTACGTGGGTGAAGCATTTACAGCGTTGTGGTTCGAACAAAATTCGTTAGCGAAGCACTTGTTCCGGAAGTGTTCAGACGTCATCAGTTGTGAGTCGTGTGTAAACCGTTTTCCTTTCATAAAAAGGGTGTTTGCCGGGTGCATGGAGTGAACTCTGGACTTTATTTATGAGGACGGGCTGGACTTTTAACAGGAATATAGTATAATACACACATACACACACACAAAGGGCAGCAACTATAGAGCATAGAATGAGAGCGCAGCTGCTGGTCATGGGGGACCTAAATCATGGAGAGATAGATTGGGAAACGAGGAATCCCCATGGCGGGGAGGAGACCTGGGGAGCGAAGCTGGTAGACGTTATTGACAGGAATTTCGTAACACAGCATGTGAAGGAAGATACTAGGGAAAGAGGAGGGGATACGCGCAGCCTCTTAGATCTCATTTTCACCCAGAATGTAGAAGACATCGAGCAGGTGGAACATGAAATACCACTAGGAGCCAGTGACCATTGTGTCCTAGTCTTTGACTACATGATGGAGCTTAAAATTGTGACCAAAGGACAAGAGGTCCGGGAAAGGAGACTTGATTACAGAAAAGGGGACTACAGAAGGATAAGGGACTACCTGGGAGAAGTGCAGTGAAAGGAAGAACTTAGAGGAAAAACAGTGCAAAGTATGATGAACCAAGTCATATTGAAATGCAAGGAGGCTGAAGAGAGATTTATTCCAACAATAAAGGAAAAAAACAGGAGGGAATATAATAACCCATGGTTTAATAGACAGTGTCAGGAAGCAAAGGTGAGAAGCAGGAGGGAGTGGAGGAAGTACTGATGACAAAGGACAGAGGACAACAGGATTAGATGTAACAGAGCTAGGAATGATTCCATTAAAATAAGACGAGTGTCGGAAAGAAATTATGAGAATGATATTGCAGTCAAAGCGAAAAAGCAACCTAAATTACTATATAGCCATATAAGAAGGAAGATGTCGGTAAATGACCAATTGACAAGATTGAGGAAAACAGAAGGGGCATATACAGAAAGTGACAAGGAAATCTGCGAGGTACTGAATGCAAAATTCCATGGAGTGTTCACAACCGAGCCTGAGCAGCTCCCATTGTTAGAAGCGATTAACCTAGATGAAAGATTATCAGATATAGAGGTGACAGCAGAGGAGGTAATGAAACAGTTGACAACACTGGATGCAAATAAAGCTGTTGGACCAGACAAAGTATCACCGTGGATACTTAAAGAGGCAGCGCAGGCCCTCAGCGTGCCTCTGGCAATGATCTTTAATGAGTCACTTATGTCGGGAGAATTGCCCAGTTGCTGGAAGGAGGCAAATGTCGTACCGATTTTCAAGAAAGGTGATAGGGAGGAGGCACTTAACTACAGACCCGTATCACTGACAAGCATCCCCTGCAAAATACTTGAAAGAATAATTAGGCTAAGACTTGTTGAGCACCTGGAGAGCATTGGGTTTGTAAACAAGCACCAACATGGGTTCTGGACAGGAAAATCATGCCTAACAAACCTTTTAGAATTCTATGATAAAGTAACAAGGATAAGGCAGGACAAAGAAGGCTGGGAAGACTGCAAATTTCTTGACTGCCAAAAGGCCTTTGATACAGTACCGCACATGAGACTGCTATACAAACTTGAGAGGCAGGCAGGAGTAAGCGGAAAGGCCCTAGTATGGGTGAAGAACTACCTAACAGGAAGGAGCCAGAGGGTAATGGTAAGGGGCGAGAAGTCGGACTGGCGAACAGTTACAAGTGGAGTACCTCAAGGATCGGTGCTGGGACCAATCCTCTTTCTAATTTACGTAAATGATATGTTTACAGGAGTGGAATCATACATGTCAATGTTTGCGGATGACGAAAAATTAATGAGAAGAGTAGTGACACACGACGATTGTAGGATCCTCCAAGAGGACTTAAACAGGTTGCAGAGATGGTCAGGGAAATGGCTACTGGAGTTTAACACCAGTAAATGTAAAGTTATGGAAATGGGATCAGGTGATAGGAGACCAAAGGGACAGTACACAATGAAGGGGAACAGCCTACCTGTAACGATTCGAGAAAGAGACCTGGGAGTGGATGTGACACCTAATCTAACTCCTGAGGCACATATAAATAGGATAACGACAGCAGCGTACTCTACACTGGCGAAAATTAGAACTTCATTCAGAAACCTAAATGAGGAGGCATTTAGGGCGCTTTACACTGCCTACGTGAGACCCGTCTTAGAGTATGCCGCGCCATCATGGAGCCCCCACGTGAAGAAACACAAAGAAACTGGAGAAGGTTCAGAGATTTGCGACGAGGCTTGTCCCAGAGTTACGAGGGATGGGATATGAAGAGCGTCTGAAGGAACTGAACCTTACGACAGTAGAGAAAAGAAGGGAGAGAGGAGATATGATAGGGACATATAAAATACTCAGAGGAATTGACAAAGTGGAAATAGATGAAATGTTCACACGTAATAATAACAGAACGAGGGGACGTGGCTGGAAACTGGAAACTCAGATGAGTCACAGAGAAGTTAGGAAGTTTTCTTCCCAACATCTTAGGAAGTTAATTTTAATGAAAAAACATTGATTTTTATCATTTGTATTGGAAGCAACATCTTTATACGTCTTTTCTAGGGTCTAAAAAATACGAAACGTCGCTCTATGATTGGAAGGCAAAATCCTAAAATTTGGTATAATAATGACTTTTTTTACGTTTTCATGAAGTTTGATATTACGTAAATTAATTAATTTAAAAAAAAACAATTTCTTGCATTTTGTTTTGTACTAAAAATCATCGAATTTGGCAATATTTTGACCTTTATCATCTCCTTTTCCTTTATGTGATTTAAACAAAATATCATCGAATTAGGCAATATTTTGCCGTTTTCCCACGTTTTTGTGAACTTTCAGTTTATTGTTATTATTTAATTAAATATACGAGAAAAATTATGTAAACACATAATTGATCAGAAAATAAATTTAAATACTTCATTTTCAATCGAAACTTCATTTGTTTCTCGTTAAAATACTGAGTAAGATATTGAAAAGAGGAGACGTTCTGTTTTTATTGCATATATCGACGTTTCAGCCGGATTAGAACGGTTTTACGTGTACATCTTCCATCGGTAATATAAACCGAAAATCAGGAACATTTTAGTTAATTTTAATGAAAACACATTGATTTTTATAATTTGTATTGGAGGCAACATCTTTATACGTCTTTTCTAGGGTCTAAAAAATACGAAACGTCCCTTTATGATTCGAAGTTAAAATCCTCAAATTTGGTATAATAGTGACTTTTTCACGTTTTTCATGTAGTTTGATATTACGTAAATATATTCAATTTTACCAATATTGCGATACTATTTCATGTAGTATCACGATATGTGATTTGGCCTTCATATCTCAGATTATCGCATAATATTGCATTTTACGAGGGCATATTCATTTAAATTCATGTAAATTAAAAGTGGTTCAATTTGCTTATAAATGTATGTATGAAATGGGTATAGAAAGGGCTGCAACTGGTCCAAGTTTCACTTTCACATCTTAAACAGAAAAGGAGAAAGAAAATACACAACGTATTATGCAACGAATTTTCAACATTTTCAAATAGTTTCAGGGAACACATGTGTCAACTAAAATCCTTTCTGTAACACTCAGATATTAAATTTAGCACATAATAAAGGATTGTAATGATCAGTTTTATCAAAAAAGTGTTTAGTGCAATAATATAATTATTCAAAGATACCCTTCCAAAAATATGCAATATATGATGTTTATAAATTATTATAAAATCAACAAATGGACATTGGACTAAAATGTCTACTAAATGCTGTAGAAGCACAAACTCTACATATAAGGTGTAATTTGCATGTAAATTGATTAATAAATAAAAGCTCTGAAGTACTTTGAAGTTGTAAATTTATTTCCAGAGTAAAATAAAGATCCAAGTTCGGCCACCTGTAGCTGAGCTTGACTTCGACAGATTTCGTTCATAATTGGAACACTTGCAGATAGGCATCCATTGAGCAAGGTGTGCAAGATCAGGCAAATCCCTTGATAACAAACGAAAAAAAAAATTGTAAAAAAAAAAAAAAATTACATATATATATATATATATATATATTGCACATACATATTACAATTATTACAAGAGTTTGTGCTTCTACAGCACATAGTAGACATTTTAGTTGACACATGTGTTCCCTGAGATTATTTGAGAATGTAGAACATTCGTTGCATGATATGTTGAGTATTTTTTTCTCCTTCTCTGTTTAGGGTGTGAGGGCGAAACTTGGACCAGTTGCAACCCTTTCTAAATCCATTTCATACATAAATTTATAAGCAAATTGAACCACTTTTAACTTACATGAATTTAAATGAATATGCCACCTTAAGCAAGTTTTCTTGCATTTATCATCCCCTTTTCCTTTATGTGATATAAACAAAAAATCATCGAATTAGGCAATATTTTGCTGTTTTTCCACGTTTTTGTGAATTTTCAGTTTATTGTTATTAATTCATTAAAAATACGATAAAAATGATGCAAACACATAATTGATTAGAAATTAACCTTAAATACTTCATTTGCAATCATCTATTTGTTTCTCGTTATAATACTGAGTAAGATATTGAAAAGGGGAAAAGTTCTGTTTTTATTGCATATATCGACGTTTCAGCCGGATTAGAGCGGTTTTACATGTACATCTTCCATCGGTAATATAAACGGAAAATCAGGAACATTTTAGTTAATTCTAATGAAAACACATTGATTTTATCATTTGTATTTGAAACAACATTGTCATGTCTTTTCTTGGATCTAAACAATACGAAACCTCGCTCTATGATTTGAAGTTAAAATCCTCAAATATGGTAATATAGTAACTTTTTTCACGTTATTCATGTAGTGTGATTTTACGTTTATATATATATTCGTCTTTACCAATATTTCGATACTACTTCATGTTTTCTCACGATATTATTTGGCCTTCAAATCTCAGAATTTCGTAAATTTTGCATTTTTAAGCAAGTTTTCTTGCATTTTGTTTTGTACTGAAAATCATCGGATTAGCAATATTTTGACCGTTATCATCCCCTTTTCCTTTATGTGATTTAAACAAAACATCATCGAATTAGGCCGTTTTTCCACGATTTTGTGAATTTTCTGTTTATTGTTATTAATTCATTAAATATACGATAAAAATTATGCAAACACATAATTGATCAGAAAATAACCTTAAATACTTCATTTTCAATCATCTATTTGTTTCTCGTTAAAATTCAGAGTAAGATATTGAAAAGGGAAGAAGTTCTGTTTTTATAGCATATAACGACGTTTCAGCCGGAGTAGAACGGTTTTACGTGTACATCTTCCATCGGTAATATAAACCGAAAATCAGGAACATTTTAGTTAATTTTAATGAAAACACCTTGATTTTTATCATTTGTATTGGAAGCAACATCTTTATACGTCTTTTGTAGGGTCTAAAAAATAAGAAACGTCGCTTTATGATTCGAAGTTAAAATCCTCAAATTTGTTTTAATAATGACTTTTTTCACGTTTTTCATGTAGTTTGATATTACGTAAATATATTCATTTTTACCAATATTTAGATACTATTTCATGTAGTATCACGATATGTGATTTGGCCTTCAAATCACAGATTTTCGCATAATATTGCATTTTAAGCAAGTTTTCTTGCATTTTGTTTCGTACTAAAAATCAACGAATTCAGCAATATTTTGACGTTTATCATCCTCTTTTCCTTTATGTGATATAAACAAAATATTATCGAATTAGGCAATATTTTGCTGTTTTTCCACGTTTTTGTGAATTTTCAGTTTATTACTATTAATTCATTAAATATACGATTAAAATGATGCAAACACATAATTGATTAGAAATTAACCTTAAACACTTCATTTTCAATCAACTATTTGTTTCTCGTTAAAATATTGAGTAAGATATTGGAAAGGGGAGAAGTTCTGTTTTTATTACATATATCGACCTTTCAGCCGGATTAGAGCGGTTTCACGTGTACATCTTCCATCGGTAATATAAACGGAAAATCAGGAACATTTTAAATAATTCTAATGAAAACACATTGATTTTTATCATTTGTATTTGAAACAACATTGTCATATGTCTTTTCTAGGATCTAAATAATACGAAACCTCGCTCTATGATTTGAAGTTAAAATCCTCAAATATGGTAATATAGTGCCTTTTTTCACGTTATTCATGTAGTGTGATTTTACGTATATATATTAGTTTTTACCAATATTTCGATACTACTTCATGTTTTCTCACGATATGTGATTTGGCCTTCATATTATCAGAATTTGGCAAATTTTGCATTTTAAGCAATTTTTCTTGCATTTTGTTTTGTACTAAAAATCATCGAATTTAGCAATATTTTGACCTTTATCATCCCCTTTTCCTTTATGTGATTTAAACAAAATATCATCGAATTAGGCAATATTTTGCCGTTTTTCCACGTTTTTGTGAATTTTCTGTTTATTGTTATTAATTCATTAAATATACGATAAAAATTATGCAAACACATAATTGATCAGAAAATAACCTTAAATACTTCATTTTCAATCATCTATTTGTTTCTCGTTAAAATTCAGAGTAAGATATTGGAAAGGGGAGAAGTTCTGTTTGTATTGCATATAACGACGTTTCAGCCGGATTAGAACGGTTTTACGTGTACATCTTCCATCGGTAATATAAACCGAAAATCAGGAACATTTTAGTTAATTTTAATGAAAACACATTGATTTTTATCATTTGTATTGGAAGCAACATCTTTATACGTCTTTTGTAGGGTCTAAAAAATAAGAAACGTCGCTTTATGATTCGAAGTTAAAATCCTCAAATTTGTTTTAATAATGACTTTTTTCACGTTTTTCATGTAGTTTGATATTACGTAAATATATTCATTTATACCAATATTTAGATACTATTTCATGTAGTATCACGATATGTGATTTGTCCTTCAAATCACAGATTTTCGCATAATATTGCATTTTAAGCAAGTTTTCTTGCATTTTGTTTCGTACTAAAAATCATCGAATTCAGCAATATTTTGACTTTTATCATCCTCTTTTCCTTTATGTGATATAAACGAAATATTATCGAATTAGGCAATATTTTGCTGTTTTTCCACGTTTTTGTGAATTTTCAGTTTTTTACTATTAATTCATTAAATATACGATTAAAATGATGCAAACACATAATTGATTAGAAATTAACCTTAAACACTTCATTTTCAATCAATTATTTGTTTCTCGTTAAAATATTGAGTAAGATATTGGAAAGGGGAGAAGTTCTGTTTTTATTACATATATCGACGTTTCAGCCGGATTAGAGCGGTTTCACGTGTACATCTTCCATCGGTAATATAAACGGAAAATCAGGAACATTTTAAATAATTCTAATGAAAACACATTGATTTTTATCATTTGTATTTGAAACAACATTGTCATATGTCTTTTCTAGGATCTAAATAATACGAAACCTCGCTCTATGATTTGAAGTTAAAATCCTCATATATGCTAATATAGTGACTTTTTTCACGTTATTTATGTAGTGTGATTTTACGTATATATATTAGTTTTTACCAATATTTCGATACTACTTCATGTTTTCTCACGATATGTGATTTGGCCTTCATATCTCAGAATTTGGCAAATTTTGCATTTTAAGCAAGTTTTCTTGCATTTTGTTTTGTACTAAAAATCATCGAATTTAGCAATATTTTGACCTTTATCATCCCCTTTTCCTTTATGTGATTTAAACAAAATATCATCGAATTAGGCAATATTTTGCCGTTTTTCCACGTTTTTGTGAATTTTCTGTTTATTGTTATTAATTCATTAAATATACGATAAAAATTATGCAAACACATAATTGATCAGAAAATAACCTTAAATACTTCATTTTCAATCATCTATTTGTTTCTCGTTAAAATTCAGAGTAAGATATTGAAAAGGGGAGAAGTTCTGTTTGTATTGCATATAACGACGTTTCAGCCGGATTAGAACGGTTTTACGTGTACATCTTCCATCGGTAATATAAACCGAAAATCAGGAACATTTTAGTTAATTTTAATGAAAACACATTGATTTTTATCATTTGTATTGGAAGCAACATCTTTATACGTCTTTTGTAGGGTCTAAAAAATAAGAAACGTCGCTTTATGATTCGAAGTTAAAATCCTCAAATTTGTTTTAATAATGACTTTTTTCACGTTTTTCATGTAGTTTGATATTACGTAAATATATTCATTTATACCAATATTTAGATACTATTTCATGTAGTATCACGATATGTGATTTGTCCTTCAAATCACAGATTTTCGCATAATATTGCATTTTAAGCAAGTTTTCTTGCATTTTGTTTCGTACTAAAAATCATCGAATTCAGCAATATTTTGACTTTTATCATCCTCTTTTCCTTTATGTGATATAAACGAAATATTATCGAATTAGGCAATATTTTGCTGTTTTTCCACGTTTTTGTGAATTTTCAGTTTATTGCTATTAATTCATTAAATATACGATTAAAATGATGCAAACTCATAATTGATTAGAAATTAACCTTAAACACTTCATTTTCAATCAATTATTTGTTTCTCGTTAAAATATTGAGTAAGATATTGGAAAGGGGAGAAGTTCTGTTTTTATTACATATATCGACGTTTCAGCCGGATTAGAGCGGTTTCACGTGTACATCTTCCATCGGTAATATAAACGGAAAATCAGGAACATTTTAAATAATTCTAATGAAAACACATTGATTTTTATCATTTGTATTTGAAACAACATTGTCATATGTCTTTTCTAGGATCTAAATAATACGAAACCTCGCTCTATGATTTGAAGTTAAAATCCTCATATATGCTAATATAGTGACTTTTTTCACGTTATTTATGTAGTGTGATTTTACGTATATATATTAGTTTTTACCAATATTTCGATACTACTTCATGTTTTCTCACGATATGTGATTTGGCCTTCATATCTCAGAATTTGGCAAATTTTGCATTTTAAGCAAGTTTTCTTGCATTTTGTTTTGTACTAAAAATCATCGAATTTAGCAATATTTTGACCTTTATCATCCCCTTTTCCTTTATGTGATTTAAACAAAATATCATCGAATTAGGCAATATTTTGCCGTTTTTCCACGTTTTTTGAATTTTCAGATTATTGTTAATAATTCATTAAATATACGATAAAAATTATGCTAACACATAATTGATTAGAAAATAACCTTAAATACTTCATTTTCAATCACCAATTTGTTTCTCGTTAAAATACTGAGTAAGATATTGAAAAGGGGAGAAGTTCTGTTTTTATTGCTTATATCGACGTTTCAGCCGGATTAGAACGGTTTTACGTGTACATCTTCCTTCGGTAATATAAACCGAAAATCAGGAACATTTTAGTTAATTTTAATGAAAACACATTGATTTTTATCATTTGTATTGGAAGCAACATCTTTATACGTCTTTTCTAGGGTCTAAAAAATACGAAACGTCGCTCTATGATTCGAAGTTAAAATCCTCAAATTTGGTGTAATAATGACTTCTTTCACGTTTTTCATGTAGTTTGATATTACGTAAATATATTCAGTTTTACCAATATTTCGATACTATTACATGTACTATCACGATATGTGATTTGGCCTTCAAATCTCAGATTTTCGCATAATATTGCATTTTAAGCAAGTTTTCTTGCATTTTGTTTCGTACTAAAAATCATCGAATTCAGCAATATTTTGACGTTTATTATCCCCTTTTCCTTTATGTGATATAGACAAAATATCATCGAATTAGGCAATATTTTGCTGTTTTTCCACGTTTTTGAGAATTTTCAGTTTATTGCTATTAATTCATTAAATATACGATAAAAATGATGCAAACACATAATTGATTAGAAAATAACATTAAACACTTCTTTTTCAATCAACTATTTGTTTCTCGTTAACATACTGAGTAAGATATTGGAAAGGGGAGAAAAATTGTTTTTATTGCAAATATCGACATTTCAGCCGGATTAGAGCGGTTTTACGTGTACATCTTCCATTGGTAATATAAACGGAAAATCAGGAACATTTTAGTTAGTTCTAATGAAAACACAATGATTTTTATCATTTGTATTCGAAACAACATTGTCGTATGTCTTTTCTTGGATCTAAATAATACGAAACCTCGCTCTATGATTTGAAGATAAAATCCTCAAATATGGTAATATAGTGACTTTTTCACGTTATTAATGTAGTGTGATTTAACGTATTTATATTCGTTTTTACCAATATTTCGATACTACTTCACGTTTTTTCACGATATGTGATTTGGCCTTCAAATCTCAGAATTTCGCAAATTTAGCATTTTTAAGCAAGTTTTCTTGCATTTTGTTTTGTACTAAAAATCATCGAATTTAGCAATATTTTGAACTTTATCATCCCCTTTTCCTTTATGTGATTTAAGCAAAATATCATCGAATTAGGCCGTTTTTCCACGTTTTTGTGAATTTTCAGTTTATTGTTATTAATTCATTAAATATATGATAAAAATTATGCAAACACATAATTGATCAGAAAATAACCTTAAATACTTCATTTTCAATCATCTATTTGTTTCTCGTTAAAGTACTGAGTAACATATTGAAAAGGGGAGAAGTTCTGTTTTTATTGCATGTATCGACGTTTCTGCCGGATTAGAACGGTTTTACGTGTACATCTTCCATCGGTAATATAAACCGAAAATCAGGAACATTTTAGTTAATTTTAATGAAAACACATCTTTATACGTCTTTTCTAGGGTCTAAAAAATACGAAACGTCGCTATATAATTCGAAGTTAAAATCCTCAAATTTGGTATAATAATGACTTTTTTCAGGTTTTTAATGTAGTTTGATATTACGTAAATATATTCATTTTTACCAATATTTCGATACTATTTCATGTAGTATCACCATGTAATTTCGCCTTCAAATCTCAGATTTTCGCATAATATTTCATTTTAAGCAAGTTTTCTTGCATTTTGTTTCGTACTAAAAATCATCGAATTCAGAAATATTTTGACGTTTATCATCCCCTTTTCCTTTATGTGATATAAACAAAATATCATCGAATTAGGCAATATTTTGCTGTTTTTCCACGTTTTTGTGAATTTTCAGTTTATTGCTATTAATTCATTAAATATACGATAAAAATGATGCAAACACATAATTGTTTAGAAATTAACCTTAAACACTTCATTTTCAATACATTGAAAAGGGGAGAAGTTATGTTTTTATTGCAAATATCGACGTTTCAGCCGGATTAGAGCGGTTTTACGTGTACATCTTCCATCGGTAATATAAACGGAAAATCAGGAACATTTTAGTTAATTCTAATGAAATCACATTGATTTTTATCATTTGTATTCGAAACAACATTGTCATATGTCTTTTCTTGTATCTAAATAATACGAAACCTCGCTCTATGATTTGAAGTTAAAATCCTCAAATATGGTAATATAATGACTTTTTTCACGTTATTCATGTAGTGTGATTTTACGTATATATATTCGTTTTTACCAATATATGATACTACTTCATGTTTTCTCACGATGTGTGATTTGGCCTTCATATCTCAGAATTTCGCAAATTTTGCATTTTTAAGCAAGTTTTCTTGCATTTTGTTTTGTACTAAAAATCATCGAATTAGCAATATTTTGACCTTTATCATCCCCCTTTTCCTTTATGTGATTTAAACAAAATATCATCGAATTAGGCAATATTTTGCCGTTTTTCCACGTTTTTGTGAATTTTCAGTTTATTGTTATTAATTCATTAAATATACGATAAAAATTATGCAAACACATAATTGATCAGAAAATAACCTTAAATACTTCTTTTTCAATCATCTATTTGTTTCTCCTTAAAGTGCTGAGTAAGATATTGAAGAGGGGAAAAGTTCTGTTTTTATTGCATATATCGACGTTTCAGCCGGATTAGAACAGTTTTACGTGTACATCTTCCATCGGTAAAATAAACCGAAAATCAGGAACATTTTAGTTAATTTTAATGAAAACACATTGATTTGTATCATTTGTATTGGAAGCAACATCTCTATGTCTTTTCTAGGGTCTAAAAAATACGAAACGTCGCTTTATGATTCGAAGTTAAAATCCTCAAATTTGGTATAATAATGACTTTTTTCACGTTTTTCATGTAGTTTGATATTACGTAAATATATTCATTTTTACCAATATTTCGATACTATTTCATGTAGTATAACGATATGTGATTTGGCCTTCAAATCTCAGATTTTCGCATAATATTGCATTTTAAGCAAGTTTTCTTGCATTTTGTTTCGTACTAAAAATCATCGAATTCAGCACTATTTTGACGTTTATTTTATTCCCTTTTCCTTTATGTGATATAAACAAAATATCATCGAATTAGGCAATATTTTGTTGTTTTTCCACGTTTTTGTGAATTTTCAGTTTATTGCTATTAATTCATTAAATATACGATAAAAATGATGCAAACACATAATTGATTAGAAATTAACCTTAAACACTTCATTTTCAATCAACTACTTGTTTCTCGTTAAAATACTGAGTAAGATATTGGAAAGGGGTGAAGTTCTGTTTTTATTGCAAATATCGACGTTTCAGCCAGATTAGAGCGGTTTTACGTGTACATCTTCCATCGGTAATATAAACGGAAAATCAGGAATATTTTAGTTAATTCTAATGAAAACACATTGATTTTTATCATTTGTATTCGAAACAACATTGTCATATGTCTTTTCTTGGATCTAAATAATACGATACCTCGCTCTATGATTTGAAGTTAAAATCCTCAAATATGGTAATATAATGACTTTTATCACGTTATTCACGTAATGTGATTTTACGTATATATATTCGTTTTTACCAATATTTCGATACTACTTTATGTTTTCTTACGATATGTGATTTGGCCTTCAAATCTCAGAATTTCGCAAATTTTGCATTTTTAAGCATGTTTTCTTGCATCTTGTTTTGTACTAAAAATCATCGAATTTAGCAATATTTTGACCTTTATCATCCCCTTTTCCTTTTTGTGATTTAAACAAAACATCGAATTAGGCCGTTTTTCCACGTTTTTGTGAATTTTTAGTTTATTGTTATTAATTAATTAAATATACGATAAAAATTATGCAAACACATAATTGATCAGAAAATAACCTTAAATACTTCATATGGTATAATAATTTTTTCACGTTTTTCATGTTGTTTGATATTACGTAAATATATTCATTTTTACCTATATTTCGATACTATTTCATGTAGTATCACGATATGTGATTTAGCCTTCATATCTCAGATTTTCGCATAATATTGCATTTTAAGCAAGTTTTCTTGCATTTTGTTTCGTACTAAAAATCATCGAATTCAGCAATATTTTGACGTTTATAATCCCCTTTCCCTTTATGTGATATAAACAAAATATCATCGAATTATGCAATATTTTGCTGTTTTTCCACATTTTTGTGAATTTTCAGTTTATTGCTATTAATTCATTAAATATACGATAAAAATGATGCACACATAATTGATTAGAAATTAACCTTAAACACTTCATTTTCAATCAACTATTTGTTTCTCGTTAAAATACTGAGTAAGATATTGGAAAGGGGAGAAAAATTGTTTTTATTGCAAATATCGACGTTTCAGCCGGATTAGAGCGGTTTTACGTGTACATCTTCCATCGGTATTATAAACGGAAAACCAGGAACATTTTAGTTAATTCTAATGAAAACACATTGATTTTTATCATTTGTATTCGAAACAACATTGTCATATGTCTTTTCTTGGATCTAAATAATACGAAACCTCGCTCAATGATTTGAAGTTAAAATCCTCAAATTTGGTAATGTAGTGACTTTTTTCACGTTATTCACGTAGTGTGATTTTACGTATATATATTCGTTTTTACCAATATTTCGATACTACTTCATGTTTTCTCACGATATGTGATTTGGCCTTCAAATCTCAGAATTTCGCAAATTTAGCATTTTTAAGCAAGTTTTCTTGCATTTTGTTTTGTACTAAATATCATCGAATATAGTAATATTTTGACGTTTATCATCCCCCTCTTCATTTATGTGATATAAACTAAATATCATCGAATTAGGCAATATTTTGCTGTTTTTCCACGTTTTTGTGAATTTCCAGTTTATTGGTATTAATTCATTAAATATACGATAAAAATGATATAAACACAATTGATATTAATTGCATATTTATATGACCAATATAACCAGCAGCCTGGAAGGCCGCATATATATATGACCAATATAAATATAATACCTGAATAACATCGCCGGCTTAACTCATCACGGGAAGTACGTCGGCTGGACATGAACCCCCGAACGCAGACAGCGAAGACGGCAGCGGCTATGACAACCTTCCTGGCTACATTGGGCAGACAAAATGTCTGGAGAAACCAGCGGCCTGGGAGGCCGCAGTATATTCCGGGCTACACCGGGCAGACAACACGTCTGGATAAACCAGCAGCCTGGAAGGCCGCATACTTATATGACCAATATAAATATAATACTTGAATAACATCGCCGGCTTAACTCATCACAGGAAGAACGTTGGCTGGAGAGCAGCCCCTGAACGCAGTCAGCTAAGACGGCAGTGGCTATGACAACTTTCCTGGCTACATTGGGCAGACAAAAACGTCTGGATAAACCAGCAGCCTGGGAAGCAGCAGTATCTTCCGGGCTACACCGAGCAGACAACATGTCGGATAACCAGCGGCCTGGGAGGCCACACATATCTGGATAAACCAGCAGCCGGGAGGCTGCAGATTCTTTCAGGCTACACCAGGCACACAAAACGACTGGAAACGTTTACTGGTACTGGTAAACGAAACTGGTACTGTCTAGCTGTCAGTACTTAATAACTTAATGACAAAGTCAAGAAAACAAGTATAAAGGTAAAACGGTAAGTAAAATGACATGCACTTAAGCAATGCATAACTAGCAATAAACTGCTGAAGGAACTAATCATAATACGAGTCCAAGATAAACTTAAAGGGAGAGGCATGAGGCCCGAAGACAGCGTCTAGGACATCCTAGCTGACTTTACTTAACTTAAAGGTGAAGCATAAGTTAAACAAACATAATTGTAAACCAGTAAAGTAAAAACAGCAGCAAGAGCGATGTAAAATGCAGGAAATTTGCAAAGGAAACTGAACGTAAATGCAGGGGCCAGAATAAACTTAAAGTAAGAGGCAAGGGCCCGATCCCTGCAACTATCACATCCTAGCCGACTTTACATAATAACTTAAAGGCAAAGCAGAAGTTAAACAAACAAATGTAAAAAAAGCAAAGAAACATGCAGCTTGACACTGCATAAAATTCATTAATAAATTAAGGAAACGTATGGAAAAACAATTCCATGAAAACTTAAGGCTAGGGGCCAGAGGCCTGTGACACAGCAGCTAGCCTAACCTAGCTGACTTTACCTAATAACTTATAGGCAATAAGCAAAAGTTAAACAAACATAAATGTAAAACCAGCAAAGAAACATGCAGCTTGACACTGCATAAAATTCATTAATAAATTAAGGAAACTTATGGAAAATAAAAGTCCATGAAAACTTAAAGCTAGAGGCCGGAGGCCTGTGACACAGCAGCTAGCAAACCTAGCTGACTTTACCTAATAACTTAAAGGCAATAAGCAAAAGTTAAACAAACATAAATGTAAAACCAGCAAAAGAGAACATGCAGCTTGACACTGCGTAAATTTTAATAATAAATTAAGGAGACTTATGGAAAATACAAGTCCATGAAAACTTAAAGCTAGGGGCCAGGGGCCTGTGACACAGCAGCTAGTCTAACTTAGCTGACTTTACCAAATAACTTATAGGCAATAAGCAAAAGTTAAACAAACCTAAATGTAAAACCAGCTAAAGAAAACTTGCAGCTTGACACTGCATAAAATTCGTTAATAAATTAAGGAAACTTATGGAAAAATAAGTCCATGAAAACTTAAAGCTAGGGCCAGAAGCCTGGGATACTGCAGCTAGCCTAACCTAGCTGACTTTACCTAATAACTTAAAGGCAATGAACAAAAGTTATAACAAACCTAAATGTAAAACCAGCAAAAGAAAACATGCAGCTTGACACTGCATAAAATTCATTAATAAATTAAGGAAACTCATGGAAAAACAAGTCCATGAAAACTTAAAGCTTGGGGCCAGAGACCTGTGACACAGCAGCTAGCCTAACCTAGCTGATTTTACCTAATAACTTAAAAGCAATAAGCAAATGTTAAACAAACATAATTGTAAACCAGTAATAAATAAATACACATGCAGCAAGACGCTGCATAATTTGCGGGAATAGTTAGCTGATGTAACTAAACGTAAGTCCACGGCCAGTAATCTTAAAGCAAGAGGCAAAGGGGGGTGGGGGGCCGTACTTTGCGCCTGTCACAGCCTAGCTGAGTTACTTAATAACTTAACGGCAAACAATAGTTAAACAATCACAATTGCAAAACCAGTAGGAGTAAATAACATGCAGCTTGACCTGCATAAATTGCAGTAATAAATTGAGGTAAATTAATGGTACGCAATACCAAGATAATCTTAAAATCAAAGGCATGAGGCTTGTAACTCAGGAACTAGCACAACCTAGGTTACTTTACTTAATAAATAACTCAATACAAGAAGCAAGAGTTTTAATAAGTTAATAAAACAAGCACGAGGGCAATGCATAAATTGTAATAATAAATTGCAGAGAGAAACAAAACGTAGTTGCAAGCCCAAGGAAGGTAACAGCAAGAGGCTTGGACCCGCATCACGGGTCCAAGATAAATAAATTGCGGATAAATAAATTGCGAGGCATAACACATTGTAACTGAAAGACAATAATATAAAAAAAAATTATAGCCAGCGTTTAGAGTAGGGTAAAACAACAGCACTAAATAGGAGCTGGCTTGAGCATTAAATGTCCTGGAACAACAATAACAGCACTACCCAATATATAAACATAGGCATGGGGAAAAGCAAAGGTAAAATTACAGTAAATATTGTAGCGTGAGGAAGCACGCCATGACTAACAGTCAGACTGTAAAGAAGCACTTATATAAAGAACATGAACAATAATTAACTGCACAACAGAAGTCGCCCAAGCAGCAGACTTCACGTCAACTGGGTGAGGGAGCTTAAGGTACAGGGCTGAGCAGATGGGGGAGCTGGGGGTGGGGGGTTGGACAGGCCTCTTCCCGATTGTGCTTCAAATAACAGCCACCTACTGGAGAAAAACCAGTGCCCTATAACACCGAGGGTCACCTCCCCCTCTAGGTCCACTGCACCTGCATTTGGTCACCAAGGCTGAACCAACAGGCGTGCTTCAGGGGCACGCGCGCCAACACAGACAAACACTGGTCCGACGCGCCAACAACACAAACACTGGTCCGGCGCGCCAACAACACAAACACTACCTTAAATGTTGAGAAGGGCAGGACGCCCCTGACGGGTCGCTCCGAGTCGTTGTTGATAGGAACTGGTGTAGGGTCCACGCTGGGGGAACAGTTGAGCAGGCTAAACTTCTGTGTTTACGACTCGCTGAGCAGCAGTGAACAGCGTTTTGTAAGAGAGCAGCTGCTGGATTGTCGGGAAGAGGGCCACGCAGTCTGCGTCCGAGTTTATTTAACCTCGGCTCGTTGCGCGCGCAGCTTGGGGCGGTTAAAATCAGCTTCTAGACATACGTTCTCTCTTCCCCTCAGAAAACCCACCGTTTTTGGGAAAAACAGTGTTCTTATAAGGAAATAGGCCGGGAGTCATTGCATTAGACAATCAACGGCTAGAAATGTGGGGTCCATGAGCTAGAGCTCGATCCAGCAGGCACAAATACGTGAGTACTCACACACACACACACACACTTTATTATTACGTACTCAAGAAACATTTAACATTTATACAAAGAACAGTTAACTGGACACGCCGGGCACAACTCCCTAACCCCAGGGAAGTGACGGCTAGCTGCTACTATACACAACACAACAATAACACATCCTTCTCCTCAGAAGGAGTAGAGGGCACGGGTGGGGGGTGGGTGGCGGCGGGGGGGAACCTCCTCATTATTGAGGTATGCTGCTGCCTCACGCTTAAATCTCTCTTCGGCAGCAACAGCTCGCTTCACAGCCTCAGCTCTATGCTTGGGTAACTTCCTCATTGCGTTTTTTATCACCATCTTCTCTCCCATTTTTGCGGTCATAGTAGCCTGTGCCTTTGCGATCCTCCTCATGTCCTTGGCATAGTTGATGTCGATGGAGGAGGGAGAGGAGAGGGAGGAGGAGCTTGTGACAGGAACACTGCTCATGATGCCGGTCTGGTGTAACCTACCACGCACACCCAACTTGTCCAGCCATAATTATATCCTAGATAACAAATAAAATAGTTAACTGGTTATATATTAATACTGACCAGTCATGGTAGAGGGTATAGGTGAGAGTAGTGGTGTTAGTTGTGTTGGTGTTGATGATGGTCATTGTGATGATGGTGGTTATGGTGGAGGTGGTGGTGTTGATGATGGTGGTCATTGTGATGATGGTGGTAATGGTGGAGGTGGTGATGGTGATGATAGTGGTGTTGATGATGGTGGTCATTGTGATGATGGTGGTTATGGTGGAGGAGATGGTGATAGTGGTGGTGATGATAGTGGTGTTCATGGTGATGATGGTGGTCATTGTGATGATGGTGGAGATGGTGATGGTGATGATAGTGGTGATGATGGTGGTCATGGTGGAGGTGGTGATGGTGATGATAGTGGTCATTGTGATGATGGTGGTTATGGTGGAGGTGGTGGTGTTGATGATGGTGGTCATGGTGGAGGTGATGATAGTGGTGTTGATGATGGTGGTCATTGTGATGATGGTGGTTATGGTGGAGGAGATGGTGATAGTGGTGGTGATGATAGTGGTGTTGATGGTGATGATGGTGGTCATTGTGATGATGGTGGTTATGGTGGAGATGGTGATGGTGATGATAGTGGTGATGATGGTGGTTATGGTGGAGGTGGTGATGGTGATGATAGTGGTCATTGTGATGATGGTGGTTATGGTGGAGGTGGTGATGGTGATGATAGTGGTGTTGATGGTGATGATGGTGGTCATTGTGATGATGGTGGTAATGGTGGAGGTGGTGATGGTGATGATAGTGGTGATGATGGTGGTTATGGTGGAGGTGGTGATGGTGATGATAGTGGTCATTGTGATGATGTTGGTTATGGTGGAGGTGGTGATGGTGATGATAGTGGTGTTGATGGTGATGATGGTGGTCATTGTGATGATGGTGGTCATTGTGATGATGGTGGTCATTGTGATGATGGTGGTAATGGTGGAGGTGGTGATGGTGATGATAGTGGTGTTGATGGTGATGATGGTGGTCATTGTGATGATGGTGGTAATGGTGATGATAGTGGTGTTGATGATGGTGGTCATTGTGATGATGGTGGTTATGGTGGAGGAGATGGTGATAGTGATGGTGATGATAGTGGTGTTGATGGTGATGGTGGTCTTTTTGATGATGGTGGTTATGGTGGAGATGGTGATGGTGATGATGGTGGTCATTGTGATGATGGTGGTTATGGTGGAGGTGGTGATGGTGATGATAGTGGTCATTGTGATGATGGTGGTTATGGTGGAGGTGGTGATGGTGATGATAGTGGTGTTGATGGTGATGATGGTGGTCATTGTGATGATGGTGGTTATGGTGGAGGTGGTGATGGTGATGATAGTGGTGTTGATGATGATGATGGTGGTAATGGTGGAGGAGGTGATGGTGATGATAGTGGTGATGATAGTGGTCATTGAGATGATGGTGGTTATGGTGATAGTGATAGTGGTGGTGATGGTGATGATAGTGGTCATTGTGATGATGGTGGTTATGGTGAAGGTGGTGATGGTGATGATAGTGATGTTGATGGTGGTCATTGTGATGATGGTGGTTATGGTGGAGGTGGTGATAGTGATAGTGGTGGTGATGGTTGATGGTGATGACGGTGGTTATGGTGGAGGAGGTGATGGTGATGATAGTGGTGATGATGGTGATGATGGTGGTCATTGTGGAGGTGATGATAGTGGTGGAGATGGTGATGGTGGTAGTGGGGGTGATGATGGTGGTTATGGTGGAGGTGGTGATGGTGATGATAGTGGTCATTGTGATGATGGTGGTTATGGTGGAGGTGGTGATGGTGATGATAGTGGTGTTGATGGTGATGATGGTGGTCATTGTGATGATGGTGGTTATGGAGGAGGAGGTGATGGTGATGATAGTGGTCATTGTGATGATGGTGGTTATGGAGGAGGAGGTGATGGTGATAATAGTGGTGTTGATGGTGATGATGGTGGTCATTGTGGAGGTGATGATAGTGGTGGAGATGGTGATGGTGGTTGTGGGGGTGATGATGGTGGTTATGGTGGAGGTGGTGATGGTGATAGTGGTGGTGATGATAGTGGTGTTGATGGTGGTTATTGTGGCGATGGTGATGGTGGTGGAGATGGTGTTGGTGGTGGTGGTGGTAGTGAGGGTGATGATGGTGGTGAAGGTAGTGATGGTGATGGTTGTGGAAGTGATGGTGATACTGTTGGTGGTGGTGATGGTGGTGATGGGTATAGTGAAGGGGTGGTGGTGGTGATAGTAGGTAGTGAAAAGAGCTAGTCGGAGGGAGGCGATGGAAGGCAGAGAGAGGGAGGTGAGGGAAGCTAGTGAGAGGGAGGTGAGGGAAGCTAGTGAGAGGGAGGAGAGGGTGATGGAGCGAAGTACAGTTAATGACGTCAAGACCTGTGCGGAAGCTCCCACGATTGTCAGGTATACTGCAGTACCCAGAGTGTCAGGTATACTACAGTACCCAGAGTGTCAGGTATACTACAGTACCCAGAGTGTCAGGTATACTACAGCATCCAGAGTGTCAGGTATACTACAGTACCCAGAGTGTCAGGTATACTACAGTACCCAAAGTGTCAGGTATACTACAGTACCCAGAGTGTCAGGTATACTACAGTACCCAAAGTGTCAGGTATACTACAGTACCCAGAGTGTCAGGTATACTACAGTACCCAGAGTGTCAGGTATACTACAGTACCCAGAGTGAGTGTCAGGTATACTACAGTACCCAGAGTGTCAGGTATACTACAGTACCCAGAGTGAGTGTCAGGTATACTACAGTACCCAGAGTGTCAGGTATACTACAGTACCCAGAGTGAGTGTCAGGTATACTACAGTACCCAGAGTGTCAGGTATACTACAGTACCCAGAGTGAGTGTCAGGTATACTACAGTACCCAGAGTGAGTGCTAGGTATACTACAGTAACCAGAGTGAGTGTCAGGTATACTACAGTACCCAGAGTGAGTGTCAGGTATACTACAGGACCCAGAGTGAGTGTCAGGTATACTACAAGACCCAGAGTGAGTGTCAGGTATACTACAGGACTCAGAGTGAGTGTCAGGTATACTACAGGACCCAGAGTGAGTGTCAGGTATACTACAAGACCCAGAGTGAGTGTCAGGTATACTACAGTACCCAGAGTGAGTGTCAGGTATACTACAGTGCCCAGAGTGTCAGGTATACTATAGTACCCAGAGTGAGTGTCAGGTATACTACAGGACCCAGAGTGAGTGTCAGGTATACAACAGTACCCAGAGTGTCAGGTATACTACAGTACCCAGAGTTAGTGTCAGGTATGCTACAGTACCCAGAGTGTCAGGTATACTACAGGACCCAGAGTGTCAGGTATACTACAAGACCCAGAGTGAGTGTCAGGTACACTACAGTACCCAGAGTGAGTTTCAGGTATGCTACTGGACCCAGAGTGAGTGTCAGGTATACTACAGTACCCAGAGTGTCAGGTATACTACAGTACCCAGAGCGAGTGTCAGGTATGCTACAGTACCCAGAGTGTCAGGTATACTTCAGTACCCAGATTGAGTGTCAGGTATGCTACAGTACCTAGAGTGTCAGGTATACTACAGGACCCAGAGTGAGTGTCAGGTATACTACAGGACCCAGAGTAAGTGTCAGGTATACTACAAGACCCAGAGTGGGTGTCAGGTATACTACAGTACCCAGAGTGCCAGGTGTACTACAGTACCCAGAGTGAGTGTCAGGTATGATACAGTACCCAGAGTGTCAGGTATACTACAGGACCCAGAGTGTCAGGTATACTACAAGACCCAGAGTGAGTGTCAGGTATACTACATTACCCAGAGTGTCAGGTATACTACAGTACTCAGAGTGAGTGTCAAGTATATTACAGTACCCAGAGTGAGTGTCAGGTATACTACAAGACCCAGAGTGTCAGGTATACTACAGTACCCAGAGTGAGTGTCAGGTATACTACAGTACCCAGAGTGAGTGTCAGGTATACTACAGGACCCAGAGTGAGTGTCAAGTATACTACAGGACCCAGAGTGAGTGTCAGGTATACTACAGTACCCAGAGTGAGTGTCAGGTATACTACAGGACCCAGAGTGTCAGGTATACTACAGGACCTTGAGTGAGTGTCAGGTATACTACAGTACCCAGAATGAGTGTCAGGTATACTACAGGACCCAGAGTGAGTGTCAGGTATACTACAGTACCCAGAGTGAGTGTCAGGTATACTACAGTACCCAGAGTGAGTGTCAGGTATACTACAGGACCCAGAGTGAGTGTCAGGTATACTACAGGACCCAGAGTGAGTGTCAGGTATACTACAGTACCCAGAGTGAGGGGTCAGGTATACTACAGTACCCAGAGTGAGTGTCAGGTATACTTCAGTACCCGGAGGGAGTGTTAGGTATACTACAATACCCAGAGTGTCAGGTATACTCCGGTACCCTGAGGGAGTGTCAGGTATACTACAGTACCCAGAGTGTCAGGTATACTACATTACCCAGAGTGAGTTTCAGGTATACTACATTACCCAGAGTGAGTGTCAGGTATACTACAGGACCCAGAGTGAGTGTCAGGTATACTACAGGACCCAGAGTGAGTGTCAGGTATACTATAGTACCAAGAGTGAGTGTCAGGTATACTACAGTACCTAGAGTGAGTGTCAGGAAGTGTAGTGAAGATGGTTACTGTGATGAAGACAGTGTATAGTGAAGATGGTTGCTGTGATGAAGACTGTGTATAGTGAAGATGGTTACAGTGATGAAGACTGTGTATAGTGAAGATGGTTACTGTGATGAAGACTGTGTATAGTGAAGATGGTTACTGTGATGAAGACTGTGTGTAGTGAAGATGGCTACTGTGATGAAGACTGTGTATAGTGAAGATGGTTACTGTGATGAAGACTGTGTATAGTGAAGATGGTTACTGTGATGAAGACTGTGTATAGTGAAGATGGTTACTGTGATGAAGGCTGTGTATAGTTAAGATGGTTACTGTGATGAAGACTGTGTATAGTGAAGATGGTTACTGTGATGAAGACTGTGTATAGTGAAGATGGTTACTGTGATGAGGGCTGTGTATAGTGAAGATGGTTACTGTGATGAAGACTGTGTGTAGTGAAGAGAGTTACTGTGATGAAGACTGTGTGTAGTGAAGATGGTTACTGTGATGAAGACAGTGTGTAGTGAAGATGGTTACTGTGATGACTGTGTATAGTGAAGATGGTTACTGTGATGAAGGCTATGTATAGTGAAGATGGTTACTGTGATGAAGACTGTGGTGTTGAAGATAGTTACTGTGATGAAGACTGTGTGTAGTGAAGATGGTTACAGTGATGAAGACTATGTGTAGTGAAGATGGTTACTGTGATGAAGACTGTGTATAGTGAAGATGGTTACTGTGATGAATGCTGTGTATAGTGAAGATGGTTACTGTGATGAAGACTGTGTGTAGTGAAGATAGTTACTGTGATGAAGACTGTGTGTAGTGAAGATGGTTACTGTGATGAAGACTGTGTATAGTGAAGATGGTTACTGTGATGAAGATGGTTACTGTGATGAAGACAGTGTATAGTGAAGATGGTTACTGTGATGAAGACTGTGTGTAGTGAATATGGTTACTGTGATGAAGACTGTGTATAGTGAAGATGGTTACTGTGATGAAGGCTGTGTATAGTGAAGATGGTTACTGTGATGAAGACAGTGTATAGTGAAGATGGTTACAGTGATGAAGACTGTGTGTAGTGAAGATTTTACCTCCATCACCCGAACACAGGATACTCCATCTTGTTTAATGTATATTACACACACACACACACACACACACACACACACACCACACACACACACACACACACACACATACAGTACCGCACATGAGACTGCTATTGTCGGGGTTCACTCTACTCGGGTGAGCAACAGTTATACTCAAGGTCACTCACCGTAGCCCTGCGGGTCTTCACTCTATCCTTGCGGCGCCACTGTACGCCAGGAGATTATCCCAGTCAATCCCAACCGGCCTCTGATCGAGAAGGAGTGGGAACACAACGTGTTCATTTAACTGTTGTGTGCCCGCCCCAACAATAGGGCTCTACTATTAACCACAAGGTCGCCAACTGGTGTTTTCTGTGTCCAGTAACACATCAGTGGATTTGTTGAATTGTGGTAACAGTGGCAAGGACACACTCAATAGATCTGATATCAGGCAGGTATTTACTTCTATCACTCTCTGCTTTCAGGTATTACATAGCCACAAGAAATATGGAGGGGATGATATAAACACAAATGTATTTTGTATTTTACTTAAAACTCATTCAAAGACATCACAAGGTCATATCAATAAGCAATCAGCTGTTTCAGGCGGGAGTCGTTCGTTCCCACGTATAATATGCACTCACTAAGCTGGCAACACTCCCCCTCTCGTCAATGTCAGGATCAGCTGGGCGACTACCCCCGCGCGAATGTTTATTGCTTGTTTCCCTGGCGTCCCGCGCTCTGATTCTTTAAGTTCTCAAAGATCACTAGAAGTTCGAACACACAATATTTGCGACAATAGCACGTATTACTTCGCTACACTGATCTTGGGCTCAATCAAACATTTCTATATTAAATGTGACAAAAATTCACTGTCATGGTATTACACACTGCCCTTCATTTAATGATAACTTATGAAGTATTTAACACTGGAGTTCTCAGTATTTCCTTTTGTGGGTGATAACACAATTAATCACTGCACACATGAATGATTATTCAATACACAAGCATAGGCATATATATATATAGAGAGATGAATCAGACATCAATAATGGTAATAACATAGTTACTGGGCACATAGCCTAACTTCCAAATACTGGCATAATAATATATATATTTTCTCTCACTATCTGATCACCTTAAAGTCTCAAGAAAGACATTCTCAATACAGTAAATTCATCAATTACTCCAGGTGCCTGCATACCCCAATAATAATTATAGATATCGTGAGAACTCTTTATAGTACCAATCTGCACACTGGTGCCTTACTGTGACATAGGTGAGCCTTGCTCACGACATACAAAATACTCAGACTAAATAATATAGCTGACTAAAGGGGAATTTGGGAGGGAAACTAGAATCAACCTACTTCCACCTATCCTCTGATGAGAGTTGAGTTGTAGCTCCTGGTCCTGGCTCCTGCCTCGTGTCGGGAACGCCCCCACACACGCTGTCGTGTCTTCCAGGAACTCAATCAATGTCCCACCGTAAGCGCGTCGTCTCCGTGCCTTGTCCCAGCAGGTCCGTGCTCCTCCTCGACTTCTTATAGGGTTGGAGTCGGTCTCCCGGCCGTCGACTTCTCCTCCCAGCTACGGCTGCCCGCCTACGTCTCGGCTGCATTCGTTCGGATTCCCGAGTAGTTTCCTTCTTCCTCTGCTTCCCAGTGGCTCGGTTCAGCCACTACACCGTCACAAACGGGTGAACTACCTCAGACGTCGTAAACGTCACTGCACAGACTTCACTTCTTCTTGCACAGTACCTGTCCTGGAGCACTTGTTGCTCAATATCCCATCGATTCCCTCTCTGGTTCAACACACGAACGAAGGAAGACCTCACAGAGTACTGGCAGACTTCGGGTGACGCGAAAAATCCACGGAAGCGGGAAACAACTGTCAAACTGACAGGACCAATCTTCGCACGTCCAACCTCCTTGACGTGTCGTGTCAGAATGATTCCCTCACGGAGGATTGGTTCAGCAACTACGTCATCACTATGGAGCTATCAGCCGTCGCATACGTCGCTGCCTAGACTCCACTCTTGCACAACACCTGTTCCTGGAGCACTTGTTGCTCGATATCCCGTCAATTCCTTCTTCGGTTGAACACATGAACGAAGGAAGACCCCACAGGTGTTGGCAGACCACGGGTGATGCGTAAATCCTCCGGAGTCGGGGTAAACTGTCCAACTGACAGGACCCCCCAGCGCACGTCCGACCTCCTTGACGTGCTGTCTTAGACTGATGGCGCCAGCGCGGCACGATGACCGGACCCCCCTTCCTTCGTGACGTCATATTCGCCACGGGAGGTTCTCATTGGCTCCCTGTGCCACGTCGCTGTCGGCGACCAATCTGGTGTCACTGACGTCACACAGTTTTGGCGGGAGAACAGAAGAGCCAGCGCCATATTGGCTTCCTAAAGGGCCTAAACCACAGGCCAAAATACTCTTGTTTTATAAATTTCTCGGCACTCCGAGAACACTCCATTCCCCCACATATACCAAACTGATGCCTGCGACGTAGAGAACGCTCGGGTAAAGTGGACATGACTCTTACTGCAGGCGTGGGAGAAATATAAGGGGGGGAACACCGTCACATACCCCTTCCCTTAAAATAAGAGTCATGTCTGGTTAGTTCATACAGGATAGGGCATCTGCTACTACGTTGTCTTCCCATCGGATGAGTTTAATTTCCAACCAGTATTCCTGCCGCCAATGCGAAACGCTCCCTACATATCCGTTGACCGTTCCCACGGTCACCCCTGATGTCCATTGTTCCTTCAGCATGGACAGAGGACCTTGCACCCCCTGTCCATACACCAGCTGGAAAGATGAGAAACCTAACGATTTCACCACTGTGTTATGCATGGCAAACAACACAGGACATACTGCTTCATCACACTCAGTTCCCTGCTCTGTGCAGAACACTCTCATCAGCATGCCGTCCTGTACGTAACAATGAGTGGCCCTCTCAGGACCAACACGTCCTCCATCGGCCTCATGAATCAATTCGGGGAACTCTATCTGCTGCAGCTCTTCGAGACGAGTGCGGTCTACCCCTAGAGAACTGGTGAGGGTCACCTGCAACTCACCATTCGGGCTGCCTTCGCCCTCCGCTCGTTCTCCGGGTTCCATGAAGAGGTGATCGATTTCCGGACTGTCGGACGTCTCCTCGTCAGCCCTATCAGATCCACACCCTCCGTGTCCTTCGCACTGCCTCGGCATCACAGCACAAATCAGGAACGCCGCCGTGGCGATTCCTTTCTCGTCCCCACAGGCGTCTAACACTCCACCTGTCTCCTCATAGTGCTCTATGCAGTCCTCGCCTTTCGCGAGATTCGGGAGGACATATCCCCCACATGCGTCATTTCCCAAGATGACTTGTGCCTCCATCTTGGGCATCGATGCACAGACCCCCACCACAAGGGTCTGGCAGCCATAATCAGAATTCAGAGTCACCTGGTGTAGGGGCATCCTCACTGGGCCTCCCACAGTGGTCACACTCGCCATCCCCACACTGGTACTCTCGTAACCCTCGGGGAACAGGGTTTCACTCACCAGGGTAAAATCGGCCCCAGTGTCTCTTAATATCTTCACCGGGATGGGGTCTGCGTCCCCCATCCTTACGGTTCCCTGACACACGAATGGGTGAACTCTCTTCTCCCCACTCACTACGGGTTCATCCCGCACCCACTCGGACCTCTGGTCCTCGACCCTCACTAAAGCAACGTTCCCTCGCTGCTCAGGGTGTCTGCATTCCCGCGCGACATGTCCGAATATTCCGCAGTTGTAGCAGCGGACCCTTCTTCGGTGTATCTTCCTCGCGCCATTCATCGACTCCTCGGCTTCGGCAGCAACTCTAGAGCTCTCAGCTTGGGACTTCTCTACCGGCTCCACAGCACTCTTTGAGCCTTTCCGGTCTCCACTCGAGAGTTGGGACTCAGGAGAACTCGCTCCTGTCCTCCATCCGTCCGTCCTTCTATAACTTCTACCATTTCCGGCGTGTTTGGTCGGTCGGTGCCGTCCCTCTCGGTGTGGCCGCAGAGCTTCTTCCAGCATATCGGCTCTGTCGGCTGCGGCTCTCAGGTCCTTTATGTCCGCCTCCTTTACTCTCACCCTGATCTCAGGAGAGAGCACGGACATAAACTTCTCCATGACCATAAGCCTCTTGACCTCTTCAGCCGACCTCGCTCCTTCAGAGTCCAGCCACTTAAGGAACTTTCTCTCCATGTCCCTCGCCGTCTCCGCATAAGATTTTCCTGGCGAACGGGTACATTCCCTGAATCTCTTCCTGTAACATTCCGGCGTGAGCTTGAAAGAATGGAGCACAGCTCTCTTTACAGCATCGTAGTTGGTGCATTCTTGGAAGTCAAGCATATTGTAGGCTTCATGAGCTTCACCGGTGAGCCTTCCCTGAACCAGCTCCGCCCACTCCGCCCTCGGCCACCTCTTCAAAGCAGCAACCCTTTCGAAGTGGTCGAAGAAACCTTCGGCTTCATTTGGTACAAAGACCGGCAGATCTCGCTCCCTCACTCGGCGGTCTTCCTGCTGTGGCGGAGCAGGGGGAGCTATCCCTAGTTCAGCTCGCCTCAGCTCCACATCCTTGTTAGCTTCTATCTCCTGCTGTCTCATTCTAGCTTCTAGCTCGTCTTTGCGCTGCTGTGCTTCTCGCTCTTGTTCTTCCCTGCACAGCTGTGCTTCTCGCTCCTGTTCTTCCCTGCGCAGCTGTGCTTCTCGCTCCTCACGCTTCAGCTGTGCTTCTCGCTCTTCTTTGCGCTGCTGTGCTTCTGCTTCTCGCTCTTCTTTGCGCTGCTGTGCTTCTGCTTCTCGCTCTTCTTTGCGCTGCTGTGCTTCTGCTTCTCGCTCTTCTTTGCGCTGCTGTGCCTCTCGCTCTTCTTTGCGCTGCTGTGCCTCTCGCTCTTCTTTGCGCTGCTGTGCCTCTGCTTCTCGCTTTTCTTTGCGCAGCTGTGCTTCTGCTTCTCGCTTTTCTTTGCGCAGCTGTGCTTCTGCTTCTCGCTTTTCTTTGCGCAGCTGTGTTTCTCGCTCCTGTTCTTCCCTGCGCAGCTGTGCTTCTCGCTCTTCTCTGCGCTGCTGTGCTTCCAGCTGCAGCTTCATTATCTCCAGCTTAACGCTGTGCCTGCTGCCGCTGGATCCTCTGCTGCTCCCACCAATGCTCAGGTGTTCTCCCACACTGGCAGGTGTTTGTGGCCTTTCCTCCCCCAAAGCTTCGTCTCGTGCCCTGAGCTGTGCCATGATCTCCAGTCGTCTCTCTCCCACTTTGGAAGATCTCAGCTTTATCCCAAAATGGTCTGCTATTGCCTGTAACTGTGCCTTTGTGCACTCCTCCAGCACCTGCTCATCTCTAGTGTCAATGAACCTTGTTACTTTATCATCCTCCATCTTGTGCTATGAGTGATAACCTGTACCTGATACCTAATACCACTGCCAAGTACCACAACTGCAACCTTTATTTCGATCGTGATCCTGGCAAGGTCGCCAATGTCGGGGTTCACTCTACTCGGGTGAGCAACAGTTATACTCAAGGTATAGCCCTGCGGGTCTTCACTCTATCCTCGCGGCGCCACTGTACGCCAGGAGGGTATCCCAGTCAATCCCAACCGGCCTCTGATCGAGAAGGAGTGGGAACACAACGTGTTCATTTAACTGTTGTGTGCCCGCCCCAACAATAGGGCTCTACTATTAACCACAAGGTCGCCAACTGGTGTTTTCGGTGTCCAGTAACACATCAGTGGATTTGTTGAATTGTGGTAACAGTGGCAAGGACACACTCAATAGATCTGATATCAGGCAGGTATTTACTTCTATCACTCTCTGCTTTCAGGTATTACATAGCCACAAGAAATATGGAGGGGATGATATAAACACAAATGTATTTTGTATTTTACTTAAAACTCATTCAAAGACATCACAAGGTCATATCAATAAGCAATCAGCTGTTTCAGGCGGGAGTCGTTCGTTCCCACGTATAATATGCACTCACTAAGCTGGCAACACTCCCCCTCTCGTCAATGTCAGAATCAGCTGGGCGACTACCCCCGCGCGAATGTTTATTGCTTGTTTCCCTGGCGTCCCGCGCTCTGATTCTTTAAGTTCTCAAAGATCACTAGAAGTTCGAACACACAATATTTGCGACAATAGCACGTATTACTTCGCTACACTGATCTTGGGCTCAATCAAACATTTCTATATTAAATGTGACAAAAATTCACTGTCATGGTATTACACACTGCCCTTCATTTAATGATAACTTATGAAGTATTTAACACTGGAGTTCTCAGTATTTCCTTTCGTGGGTGATAACACAATTAATCACTGCACACATGAATGATTATTCAATACACAAGCATAGGCATATATATATATATATAGAGATGAATCAGACATCAATAATGGTAATAACATAGTTACTGGGCACATAGCCTAACTTCCAAATACTGGCATAATAATATGTATATTTTCTCTCACTATCTGATCACCTTAAAGTCTTAAGAAAGACATTCTCAATACAGTAAATTCATCAATTACTCCGGGTGCCTGCATACCCCAATAATAATCATAGATATCGTGAGTACTCTTTATAGTACCACTTTGCACACTGGTGCCTTACTGTGACATAGGTGAGCCTTGCTCACGACATACAAAATACTCAGACTAAATAATATAGCTGACTAAAGGGGAATTTGGGAGGGAAACTAGAATCACCTACTTCCACCTATCCTCCGATGAGAGTTGAGTTGTAGCACCTGGTCCTGGCTCCTGCCTCGTGTCGGGAACGCCCCCACACCCACGCTGTCGTGTCCTCCAGGAACTCAATCAATGTCCCACCGTAAGCGCGTCGTCTCCGTGCCTTGTCCCAGCAGGTCCGTGCTCCTCCTCGACTTCTTGTAGGGTTGGAGTCGGTCTCCCGGCCGTCGACTTCTCCTCCCAGCTACGGCTGCCCGCCTTCGTCTCGGCTGCAGTCGTTCGGATTCCCGAGTAGTTTCCTTCTTCCTCTGCTTCCCAGTGGCTCGGTTCAGCCACTACGCCGTCACAAACGGGTGAACTGCCTCAGACGTCGTATACGTCACTGCACAGACTTCACTTCTTCTTGCACAGAACCTGTCCTGGAGCACTTGTTGCTCAATATCCCGTCGATTCCCTCTCTGGTTCAACACACGAACGAAGGAAGACCTCACAGAGTACTGGCAGACTTCGGGTGACGCGTAAAATCCACGGAAGCGGGAAACAACTGTCAAACTGACAGGACCAATCTTCGCAAGTCCAACCGCCTTGACGTGTCGTGTCAGACTGATTCCCTCACGGAGGATTGGTTCAGCAACTACGTCATCACTGTGGAGCTATCAGCCGTCGCATACGTCGCTGCCTAGACTCCACTCTTGCACAACACTTGTTCCTGGAGCACTTGTTGCTCGATATCCCGTCAATTCCTTCTTCGGTTCAACACATGAACGACGGAAGACCCCACAGGTGTTGGCAGACCACGGGTGATGCGTAAATCCTCCGGAGTCGGGGTAAACTGTCCAACTGACAGGACCCTTTAGCGCACGTCCGACCTCCTTGACGTACTGTCTTAGACTGATGGCGCCAGCGTGGCGCGATGACTGGACCCCCCTTCCTTCGGGACGTCATATTCGCCACGGGAGGTTCTCATTGGCTCCCTGTGCCACGTCGCTGTCGGCGACCAATCTGGTGTCACTGACGTCACACAGTTTTGGCGGGAGAACAGAAGAGCCAGCGCCATATTGGCTTCCTAAAGTGCCTAAACCACAGGCCAAAATACTCTTGTTTTATAAATTTCTCAGCACTCCGAGAACACTCCATTCCCCCACATATACCAAACTGATGCCTGCGACGTAGAGAACGCTCGGGTAAAGTGGACATGACTCTTACTGCAGGCGTGGGAGAAATATAAGGGGGGGGGAACACCGTTACACTATACAAACTTGAGAGGCAGGCAGGAGTAAGCGGAAAGGCCCTAGTATGGGTGAAGAACTACCTAACAGGAAGGAGCCAGAGGGTAATGGTAAGGGGCGAGAAATCGGACTGGCGAACAGTAACAAGTGGAGTTCCTCAAGGATCGGTGCTGGGACCAATCCTCTTTCTAATTTACGTAAATGATATGTTTACAGGAGTGGAATCATACATGTCAATGTTTGCGGATGACGCAATATTAATGAAAAGAGTTGTGAGAGACGAGGATTGTAGGATCCTCCAAGAAGACTTAAACAGGTTGCAGAGATGGTCAGGGAAATGGCTACTGGAGTTTAACACCAGTAAATGTAAAGTTATGGAAATGGGATCAGATGACAGGAGACCAAAGGGACAGTACACAATGAATGGGAACAGCCTACCTGTAACGATTCGAGAAAGAGACCTGGGAGTGGATGTGACACCTAATCTAACTCCTGAGGCACATATAAATAGGATAACGACAGCAGCGTACTCTACACTGGCGAAAATTAGAACTTCATTCAGAAACCTAAATGAGGAGGCTTTTAGGGCGCTTTACACTGCCTACGTGAGACCCGTCTTAGAGTATGCCGCGCCATCATGGAGCCCCCACCTGAAGAAACACATAAAGAAACTGGAGAAGGTTCAGAGGTTTGCGACGAGGCTTGTCCCAGAGTTACGAGGGATGGGATATGAAGAGCGTCTGAAGGAACTGAACCTTACGACACTAGAGAAAAGAAGGGAGAGAGGAGATATGATAGGGACATATAAAATACTCAGGGAAATTGACAAAGTGGAAATAGATGAAATGTTCACACGTAATAATAACAGAACGAGGGGACATGAGTGGAAACTGGAAACTCAGATGAGTCACAGAGATGTTAGGAAGTTTTCTTTTAGCGTGAGAGTAGTGGAAAAATGGAATGCACTTGGGGAACAGGTTGTGGAAGCAAATACTATTCATACTTTTAAAACTAGGTATGATAGGGAAATGGGACAGGAGTCATTGCTGTAAGCAACCGATAGCTGGAAAGGCGGGATCCAAGAGTCAATGCTCGATCCTGCAAGCACAAATAGGTGAGTACACACGCGCACGAGCACGCACGAACGTACACACACACACACACACACACACACACACACACACACACACACACACACACACACACACACACACACACACACACACACACACACACACACACACACACACACACAAGCACACACAAAACACACACACACACACACACACACACACACACACACCACACACACACACACACACACACACACACACACACACACACACACACACACACACACACACACACACACACACACACACACACACATATGGAAGCGAAGAAACTGAACAAAAAGGCGTGGAGGAACTTCCGGAATAACAGAACACCAGAAAGCAGAGAGAGATACCAGAGAACCAGGAATGAGTATGTCAGGGTGAGAAGAGAAGCAGAGAAAAGTTTTGGAAATGATATAGCAAACAAAGCCAAGACCGAACCAAAGCTACTCCACAGTCACAGCAGAAGGAAAACAACAGTGAAAGAACAGGTATTGAAACTTCGAACAGGCGAGGACAGGTATACAGAGAATGACAGAGAGGTGTGTGAAGAACTCAACAAGAGGTTCCAGGAGGTCTTCACAATAGAACAAGGTGAGGTCACTGTGCTAGGAGAAAGGGAGGTAAACCAGGCGGCCTTGGAAGAGTTCGAAATTACGAGAGAGGAGGTTCAAGAGACACCTGCTGGATCTGGATGTTAGAAAGGCTGTTGGTCCAGATGGGATCTCACCATGGATACTGAAAGAGTGTGCAGAGGCACTTTGCTTGACACTCTCCATAGTGTATAGCAAGTAACTGGAGACGGGAGACCTACCAGAAATATGGAAGACGGCGAATGTGGTCCCAATATACAAAAAGGGCGACAGGCAAGTGGCACTGAACTACAGGCCAGTGTCCTTGACTTGTATACCATGCAAGGTGATGGAGAAGATCGTGAGCAAAAACCTGGTAACACATCTGGAGAGAAGGGAGTTCGTGACAAATCGCCAACATGGGTTCAGGGAGGGTAAATCTTGCCTTACAGGCTTGATAGAATTCTACGATCAGGTGACAAAGATTAAGCAAGAAAGAGAGGGCTGGGCGGACTGCATTTTCTTGGATTGTCGGAAAGCCTTTGACACAGTACCGCATAAGAGGCTGGTACATAAGCTGGAGAGACAGGCAGGTGTAGCTGGTAAGGTGCTCCAGTGGATAAGGGAGTATCTAAGCAATAGGAAGCAGAGAGTTACGGTGAGTGGTGAGACCTCCGATTGGCGTGAAGTCACCAGTGGAGTCCCACAGGGCTCTGTACTCGGTCTTATCTTGTTTCTGATATATGTAAATGATCTCCCAGAGGGTATCGATTCATTTCTCTCAATGTTTGCGGACGATGCTAAAATTATGAGAAGGATTAAAACAGAAGAGGACTGTTTGAGGCTTCAAGAAGACCTAGACAAGCTGAAGGAATGGTCGAACAAATGGTTGTTAGAGTTTAACCCTAACCAAATGTAATGTAATGAAGATAGGTGTAGGGAGCAGGAGGCCAGATACAAGGTATCATCTGGGAGAGGAAATTCTTCAGGAGTCAGAGAAGGAAAAAGACTTGGGGGTTGATATCACGCCAGACCTGTCTCCTGCAGCACATATCAAGCGGATAACATCAGCGGCATATGCCAGGCTGGCCAACATACGAACGGCATTCAGAAACTTGTGTAAAGAATCGTTCAGAACTTTGTATACCACATATGTCAGGCCAATCCTGGAGTATGCAGCCCCAGCATGGAGTCCATATCTAGTCAAGGATAAGACTAAACTGGAAAAGGTTCAAAGGTTTGCCACCAGACTAGTACCCGAGCTGAGAGGTATGAGCTACGAGGAGAGACTACGGGAATTAAACCTCACTTCGCTGGAAGACAGAAGAGTTAGGGGGGACATGATCACCACATTCAAGATTCTGAAGGGAATTGATAGGGTAGATAAAGACAGTCTATTTAACACAAGGAGAACACGTACAAGGGGACACAGGTGGAAACTGAGTGCCCAAATGAGCCACAGAGATATTAGAAAGAACTTTTTTAGTGTCAGAGTGGTGGACAAATGGAATGCATTAGGAAGAGATGTGGTGGAGGCTGACTCCATACACAGTTTCAAGTGTAGATATGATAGAGCCCGATAGGCTCAGGAATCTGTGCACCTGTTGATTGACGGTTGAGAGGCGGGACCAAAGAGCCAGAGCTCAACCCCTGCAAACACAACTAGGTGAACTAGGTGAGTACACACACACACACACACACACACACACACACACACACACACACACACACACACACACACACACACACACACACACACACACACACACACACACAAACACACACACACACACACACACATTGTCCTGGGGACCATTCAGGCTTGTTCGCACATGTTTATTGTCTACGTAAATGTATATGGTATATATGGAGCACCACTTGGCAAATGGAATTTAATGTTTATAAATGCCATGTTATGGAATGTGGAATAGGAGAACATAGACCCCACACAACCTATATATTATGTGAGAAATCTTTAAAGAATTTTGATAAAGAAAGAGATCTAGGGGTGTTTCTAGATAGAAAACTATCACCTGAGGACCACATAAAGAATATTGTGCGAGGAGCCTATGCCACGCTTTCTAACTTCAGAATTGCTTTTAAATACATGGATGGCGATAAACTAAAGAAATTGTTCACGACTTTTGTTAGGCCAAAGCTAGAATATGCAGCGGTTGTGTGGTGCCCATATCTTAAGAAGCACATCAACAAACTGGAAAAGGTGCAAAGACATGCTACTAAGTGGCTCCCAGAACTGAAGGGCAAGAGCTACGAGGAGAGGTTAGAGGCATTAAATATGCCAAAACTGGAAGACAGAAGAAAAAGAGGTGATATGATCACTACATACAAAATAGTAACAGAAATTGATAAAATCGATAGGGAAGATTTCCTGAGACCTGGAACTTTAAGAACAATAATAGGTCATAGATATAAACTAGCTAAACACAGATGCCGAAGAAATATAAGAAAATTCACTTTCGCAAACAGAGTGGTAGACGGTTAGAACAAGTTAGGTGAGAAGGTGGTGGAAGCCAAAGACCGTCAGTAGTTTCAAAGCGTTATATGACAATGCCCGAAATGCCCGAAACGCTTTGCGTAATAGTGGCTTTAGGCATTGTATGTACTAGCCCTAACTATTAATCCATCACTCTTTGTAAAATCTCTTGTATGTATGTACCTTACCTAAATAAACATTTTTTTTTTTTTAAACAAAGAGTGCTGGGAAGACGGGACACCACGAGCGTAGCTCTCATCCTGTAACTACATTTAGGTAATTACACACACACACACACACAAACACACACACACACACACACACACACACACACACACACACACACACACACACACACACACACACACACACACACACACTGGAGCCGGCCGGCTGAGCAGACAGCACGCTGGGCACGTGATCCTGAGGTACCCGGTTTCGATCCCGGGCGTCGGCGAGAAACGATGGGCAGAGTTTCTTTCACCCTATGCTCCTGTTACCTGGCAGTAAATAGGTACATGGGAGTTAGTCAGCTGTCACGGGCTGCTTCTTGGGGTGTGTGTGTGTGCGTGTGTGTGTGTGTGGTGTGTGTGTGTGTTGGGTGTGAGGAAAAAAAATTGTAGTAATAGTAGAAACAATTGATTGACAGTTGAGAGGCGGGCCGAAAGAGCAGAGCTTAACCCCCGCAAGCACAACTAGGAGAACTAGGTGAATACACACACACACACACACACACACACACACACATAAGAAGGTTGAATGCAATTGAAATACCTGACTTTAGGAGAGGACATTATGGCAACCTTAGAAAAAAATTTAGTGAGTATAATTGGACAGACTTGTTGCTAGGCAAGGAAGTGAATGAGATGTATGTCAAGTTTTGTGAAATATATGATTAAGGCACAAAAAATTTATACCAGAAGAGAGATGCAGAACTAGGAAACAGGATTGGTTCAACAGAAATTGCGAGAGGGCCAGAGACCAAAAGACACAAAAATGGAATCAATACAGGAAGAGGCCAAACCACCAAACATACCAGCGATACAAAGATGCGAGAAACAACTACACGGCAGTGAGGAGAGAGGCAGAAAGAAATTTTGAAAAAGGGATTGCAGACAAATGTAAAACAGAACCAGGCCTATTCTATAAATTCATAAACAACAAATTGCAGGTAAAGGATAATATTCAGAGGTTGAAAATGGGAAACAGATTCACGGAAAATGAAAAAGAAATGTGTGAAACATTAAACGAAAAGTTCCAAAGTGTGTTTGTTCAAAATGAAATCTTCAGGGAACCAGACACAATAAGACTTCCAGAGAACAACATAGAGCACATAGAGTTGTCTAGAGATGAAGTGGAAAAAAACCTCAAGGAGCTATCATGTCATCGGCCACGTCATCGAGTCGGGCCATGAATGTGTCCGCGAGGTCCACTTGGCTTTCACCGCTCGGAAAGTTCCTCGTGTCCTCGGGATTTACCACCTTGGCAAGCACAGGGCTTCCCTTACATTTAAGTCCCATAGACCTGGTCACCGCGCACGCAGGGTACACAACATTATCCTCTGCGGCGGGTGGGTCCAGGCAAACCTTAGGGGTAGGCAACATAATAGGCAGTCTGGAGTCCCCTACCTTATCCCCTGCTAAATCATTACCAACTATTACATCAACATTAGGGAAAGGTAGGTACGCAGTGACTCCGACTGTACAAACACCCTTGTGGAAATCAGATTCCAGGGTAACCTTATGGAGGGGTACTGCTCGAGTATCACTAGTGACACCCTCGACCAGTACCACCTCTCCAGTGTCGAGAGTGTTGGCACCTTGCAAAGCACTCTCTAAAATTAAAGTCTGGATGACACCGGTGTCTCGGAAGATCACCACGTCCTTCCAGGAAGAACCCTCAGACAAAAAGTAGTCTCCCTTTCGATAAGAATGGGGTAAACAAGTCCAACCACTGCGGGTTGGAGGTCTTACTCCCTAACCCTTCCGAAGGCCTCAAGCCCTGTGTCACAACTAGAGCATTGGGTCTTTTTTCCGGGTACAGTTGCCAACAACGGCTAATAACGTGGTTTGGACGTTTACAGTGACCACAGATACGTCGGGGAGAAGAGACATTACTAACAGAATTACCCTTCGGTTCACTCTTAGGTGTCGTGGGGTTAGACAATTTAACAGGGTTAGTTATGTCTGAAACAGAAGGTGCAGTAGTTAAAGGGTTAGAATGCGCTGGTCTGGACTGGCTGTGGGTATAAGTTTTGCTACTCTGTGGGGTATAATTATTTTTATTGGGCCTTTTTCCCGCCAACTGGTAGTTTTCTGCCATCTTGGCCAAATTCCCTATTTTAGAATCAACCTCTACTCTACTTCTAATGTAATGTGAAACATTCTCTGGCATAATATCTATAAATTGTTCCATTAGGACTACATTCTTTAATGCCTCGTGTGTTTCGGCTTTAGCTGAGCAAATCCATTTATCAAACAATCTAATTTGATCATTAGCAAATTCAGTGAGTAGTTGGTTAAAGAGTAGACCTAAGGTTGTGATAAGCTTGGCGGTGAGCTTCAGGAGTAATTTCATATGGCCGCAAAATACGTTCCCTGACTTTATCATATTCAAAACACTCTTCATGAGGCATATTTATAAAAATATCTTGGGCCTTACCCTTAAGTCTTCCCTGTAGGATTTTCCCCCACTCTTCCTTTGGCCAGTTCATGGACATAGCCAATCTCTGAAAATGGTTGAAAAACCTTTCAAGGTCCGACACTGAAAATTCAGGCAGGTTATGCTTTTTCTCATAATGCTTGGGGTTTGAATCCCTGGCAGGTGGTGGTCCAGTGGCATTCGCTCTAATTTTAGCCACTTCGGTTTTGAGTTTTTGCTCCTCTAGTCTTATTTTTGCTAACTCTAGAGCTATCTCTCTGTCCCTATGAGCTGCATTTTCCGATTGGCTAGGTTGGCATAAAGGTGTATCATCTGGCAATATTTCTTGATCCATGCAATGTTGTAATATTTCATTCACCAAAGTCCACTTTTTATCCGCGTCATTTAACTCAACCTTGAGGTTACCTTGAGGTGCTTCCGGGGCTTAGCGTCCCCGCGGCCCGGTCGTCTACCAGGCCTCCTCGTTGCCGGACTGATCAACCAGGCTGTTGGACGCGGCTGCTCGCAGCCTGACGTATGAGTCACAGCCTGGTTGATCAGGTATCCTTTGGAGGTGCTTATCCAGTTCTCTCTTGAACAGTGTGAGGGGTCTGCCAGTTATGCCCCTTATGTGTAGTGGAAGCGTGTTGAACAGTCTCGGACCTCTGATGTTGATAGAGTTCTCTCTCAGAGTACCAGTTGCACCTTTGTTTTTCAATGGGGGTATTCTGCACATCCTGCCATGTCTTCTGGTCTCATGTGATGTTATTTCTGTGTGCAGGTTTGGGACCAGCCCCTCTAATATTTTCCACGTGTAAATTATTATGTACCTCTCCCGCCTGCGCTCAAGGGAGTACAGTTTTAGGCTCTTCAGTCGGCCCCAATAGTTTAGATGTTTTACTGAGTGGATTCTAGCAGTAAAGGATCTCTGCACGCTCTCCAGGTCAGCAATTTCTCCAGCTTTGAAAGGTGCTGTCATTGTGCAGCAGTACTCTACTCTAGAGAGCACAAGCGTTTTGAAAAGTATCATCATCGGTATAGCATCTCTAGTGTGAAAAGTTCTTGTTATCCAACCTGTCATTTTTCTTGCAGTGTGACGGCTACTTTATTGTGTTCTTTAAAGGTGAGGTATTCCGACATGAGTACACCCAGATCCTTTACATTGCCTTTTCGTTCTATGTTATGATTTGCCTGAGTTTTGTACGTGGTTTCCGTTTTTATATTTTCATTTTTTCCACAGCGCATGAGCTGGAACTTATCTTCGTTAAACACCATATTATTTTCTGTAGCCCATAGAAAGACCTGGTCTACATCTGACTGGAGGTTCGCCGTGTCCTCTATGTTGCCTACTCTCATGAAGATCCTAGTGTCATCTGCAAAGGATGATACAGTGCTATAGGTTGTGTTCTTGTCTATGTCCGAAATGAGGATGAGAAAAAGTACTGGAGCAAGCACAGTACCCTGGGGGACTGAGCTCTTCACGGTTGATGGCCTGGACTTTATTTTGTTGACTATTACACATTGGGTTCTGTTGGTCAGGAAATTGTAGATCCATCTGCCTATTTTTCCGGTAATTATTTTTGAACGCATTTTATGTGCAATAACACCATGGTCACATTTATCAAAAGCTTTTGCGAAATCTGTGTAAATTACATCCGCGTTATGTTTGTCTTCCATAGCATCTAATGCCATATCATAGTGGTCCAGCAACTGTGACAAGCAAGAGCGCCCTGTTCTGAAACCATGTTGTCCGGGGTTATGGAGTTGCTGTGATTCCATGTATTTTGTGATTTTACTTCTTAGCACTCTCTCAAAAATTTTTATGATGTGCGATGTTAGTGCTATCGGTCTGTAATTTTTTGCCTCTGCCTTATTTCCTCCTTTATGAAGTGGTGCTATCTCTGCTGTTTTTAGTATATCAGGAATAACGCCAGTATCTAGGTTTTGTCTCCACAGAATGTGGAGGGCCTGCGATAGTGTTTTTTTACAGTTCTTTATGAATATGGAGTTCCAAGAATCCGGGCCTGGTGCAGAGTGCATAGGCATACTGTTTATGGCTTCTTCAAAATCCAGTGGGGATAGCGTGACGTCTGATATATGATTTGATGTTGGTATCGTATCCATGAAAAATTCATTTGGGTTATCAATCTTTAGTGTGTTTAATGGCTCGCTGAAAACAGAGTCGTACTGCGTCCTCAGTAGCTTGCTCATTTCTTTATTGTCATCGGTGAAAGTTCCATCTCCCTTTCGCAGGGGCCCGATACTAGATGTGGATTTTGATCTTGATTTTGCATAGGAGAAAAAATATTTCGGATTTCTTTCTATTTCACTGATGGCCTTTTGCTCTCTTTGCCTCTCCTGGGTTTTGTATGATTCTTGTAGCTTCCGTTCAATTGTTTCTATTTCTCCTAACCTTCGCCGTTCTTGAGATTCTAGGCCAAATTCCTTGCCTAACAATACTAAATTAGACTTGGTAAGCTTCTTGATCTCTACCACTGAAGGATCCTTTGCCAGTTCCTGCATTTTAGCCTCCATCACTAATTAATTTAGCTCCTAGCCAAAGAAAAAATTAAAAAATAAAAATTGGAAAAAAACAAAAATTTGCAGGCAACACTTACCTCAATCGTGAAGAGATCCAGCTAGGTGTCCAGTCAGTAAAAATAAATCCTTTGCTAGATGAGCTGAACCCTAGGCTAACACACAACCGTTCTGCGAAAAACAAGAATTTTTAGTTTTGGAACTCAAATTTTTTTTTTTTTTTTAATTTATTGTTCCTCCCAGTCAGGCCAACCACTTGTTACATATGAATGCGTGTTCTTTGGGGAGTCTAGTATAACATTGAAGTAGGGGCAGTAGTTAGCATTAAGAGTTATCAAATATGGGAGAACTAAAAGGCCCGGCCCCCAAAATAAACTATCCACAGTAATAATAACTTGCTACTAGATCATGTCATTCTAGAGGTAGATCATAGATCTCCCACACAGGAAGAATGGATACTCCTTTAACTAACTTATTTATTTATTAACCCCTTAACAACCCCCCATATACACTCACACCAATAACAGTAATAATAATTACTTTACCACCCTATCTTACGTTAAAAGCCTTGGTCCACTTAGGCAGGATACAAGGTTTACACTGTGAACAAGCTAGGGTAAAGTACAACTGGATAAGAACTGAAGTTTGATGCAGCTTAGGGTAGTGAGACCACGTGGTACCCTAATACAACACAACACATCACTTAGGGGTACCCAAAACACTGGCAAATACTACCCCCAGGTCTCACCAATCTTCCCTACCAGAGTAGGCACACTTACAACACAGGACATACTTAACTTAAGGTAAGAGGAAAAGTAGAAGAGGAGAGGTGCAGCCACAGAGTCGTTCTCGACACCACAAACGCCAGCCAGAGAGCCCATCTCCACTCTTCTCTCTTAGTTAACTCGCTGCCAGCAGACTACTCAACCAATCGTACAGCATTCCTATCCCAAGTTTACTCAGGTTTACTTTACAAATGATTAGAAAGTATTAGTAAACATAGTTGGTGCCTATTTTATTATTTAATAATCAACCCCAAGCTCAGTCTTTAATTGCTCTTTGAGAAACAAGAATAGTCTTACGTCTGGCAGGGAAGATACAAACAAATGCACCTCGTGATGTGTTTCCCTACTATAAGGCAGTTTATTTAGCTCAATATTGACCTCTGGTTTCCACTGAGGAACCCAGGGTCGTAACACTCAGGTTTCCAGCTTTAGAATGTTACCAGCTAGCACTAGGGAGAAATTGTGGAAGATATTGAAAAGGGGAGAAGTTCGGTTTTTATTGCTTATATCGACGTTTCAGCTGGAATTGAACGGTTATACGTGTACATCTTCCGTCGGTAATATAAACGGAAAATCAGGAACATTTTAGTTAATTCTAATGAAAACACATTGATTTTTATCATTTGTATTGGAAACAACATTGTCATATGTCTTTTCTTGGATTGAAATAATACGAAAAATCGCGTTATGATTCGAAGTTAAAATCCTCCAATTTTGTATAATAGTGACTTTTTTCACGTTTTTCATGTAGTTTGATATTACGTTAATATATTCATTTTTACCAATATTTCGATATTTTTTCATGTAGTATTACGATTTGTGATTTGGCCTTCAAATATCAGAATTTCGCATAATATTGCATTTTAAGCAAGTTTTCATGCATTTTGTTTCGTACTAAACATCATCGAATTTAGCAATATTTTGACGTTTATTATCCCCTTTTTCTTTATGCGATTTAAACCAAATATCATCGACTTAGGCAATATTTTGCCGTTTTTCCACGTTTTTGCGAATTTTCAGTTTATTGTTAATAATTCATTAAATAAACGATAAAAATGATGCAAACACGTAATTGATTAAAAATTAACCTTAAATACCTCATTTTCAATCAACTATTTGTTTCTCGCTAAAATACTGAGTAAGATATTGAAAAGGGGAGAAATGTCGGTTTTTATTGCATATATCGACGTTTCAGCTGGAATTGAACGGGTATACGTGTACATCTTCCGTCGGTAATATAAACGGAAAATCAGGAACATTTTAGGTAATTCTAATGAAAACACATTGATTTTTATCATTTGTATTGGAAACAATATTGTCATATGTCTTTTCTTGGATCTATATAATACGAAACCTCGCTTTATGATTCGAAGTTAAAATCCACAAATTTGGAATAATAGTGACTTTTTCACGTTTTTCATGTAGTTTGATATTACGTAAATATATTCATTTTTACAAATATTTCGATACTATTTCATGAAGTATTACGATATGTGATTTGACCTTCATATCTCAGATTTTAGCATAATATTGCATTTTAAGCAAGTTTTCTTGCATTTTGTTTCATACTAAAAATAATCGAATTTAGCAATATTTTGACGTTTATCATCCCCCTTTTCTTTTATGTGATATAAACAAAATATCATCGAATTAGGCAATATTTTGCTGTTTTTCCACGTTTTTGTGAATTCCCAGTTTATTGGTATTAATTCATTAAATATATGATAAAAATGATACAAACACATAATTGATTAGATAATAACCTTAAATACTTCATTTTCAATCATCTATTTGTTTCTCGTTAAAATACTGAGTAAGATATTGAAAAGGGGAGAAGTTCGGTTTTTATTGCGTATATCGACGTTTCAGCCGGAATAGAGCGGTTTTACGTGTACATCTTCCATCGGTAATATAAACGAAAAATCAGGAACATTTTAGTTAATTCTAAAGAAAACACATTGATTTTTTATCATTTGTATTGGAAACAACATTGTCATATGTCTTTTCTTGAATCTAAATAACACGAAACCTCTCTTTATGATTCGAAGTTAAAATCCTCAAATTTGGAATAATATTGAATTTTTTCACGTTTTTCATGTAGTTTGATATTACGTAAATATATTCATTTTTACCAATATTTCGATACTATTTCATATAGTATCATGATATGTGATTTGGAATTCATATCACAGATTTTCGCATAATATTGAATTTTAAGCAAGTTTTCTTGCATTTTGTTTCGTACTAAACATCATCGAATTTAGCAATAATTTGACGTTTATCATCCCCTTTTCCTTTATGTGATTTAAACAAAATATCATCGAATTAGGCAATATTTTAGCCGTTTTTCCACGTTTTGGTGAATTTTCAGTTTATTTGTATTAATTCATTAAATATACGATAAAAATGATGCAAACACGTAATTGATTAGATAATAAACTTAAATACTTCATCTTCAATCATCTATTTGTTTCTCGTTGAAATACTAAGTAAGATATTGAAAGGAGGAGAAGTTTGGTTTTTATTGCATATATCGACGTTTCAGCCGGAGTTGTGCGGTTTTACGTGTACATCTTCCATCGGTAATATAAACGGAAAATCAGGAACATTTTACTTCATTCTAATGAAAACACATTGATTTTTATCATTTGTATTAAAAATCAACATTGTCATATGTCTTTTCTTGGATCAAAATAATACGAAACCTCGCGTTATGATTCGAAGTTAAAATCCTCAAATTTGGTAAAATAGTGACTTTTTTCACGTTTTTCTTGTAGTTTGATATTACGTTAATATATTCATTTTTACCAATATTTCGATACTTTTTCATGTAGTATTACGATTTGTGATTTGGCCTTCATATCTCAGAATTTCGCATAATATTGCATTTTAAGCAAGTTTTCTTCCATTTTGTTTCCTACTAAAAATCATCGAATTTAGTAATATTTTGACGTTTATCATCCCCCTTTTCTTTTATGTGATATAAACAAAATATCATCGAATTAGGCAATATTTTGCTGTTTTACACGTTTTTGTTAATTTCCAGTTTATTGGTATTAATTCATTAAATATACGATAAAATGATACAAACACATAATTGATTAGATAATAACCTTAAATACTTCATTTCAATCATCAGTTTGTTTCTCGTTGAAATACTGAGTAAGATATTGAAAAGGGGAGAAGTTCGGTTTTTATTGCATATATCGACGTTTCAGCCGGAATAGAGCGGTTTTACGTGTACATCTTCCATCGGTAATATAAACGGAAAATTAGGAACATTTTAGTTAATTCTAATGAAAACACATTGATTTTTTATCATTTGTATTGGAAACAATATTGTCATATGTCTTTTCTTGGATCTAAATAATACGAAACCTCGCTTTATGATTCGAAGTTAAAATCCTGAAATTTGGAATAATATTGACTTTTTTCACGTTTTTCATGTAGTGTGATATTACGTAAATATATTCATTTTACCAATATTTCGATGCTATTTCATATAGTATCACGATATGTGATTTGGCCTTCATATCTCAGATTTTCGCATAATATTGCATTTTAAGTAAGTTTTCTTGCATTTTGTTTCGTACTAAACATCATCGAATTTAGCAATAATTTGACGTTTAACATCCCCCTTTTCCTTTATGTGATATAAACAAAATATCTTCGAATTAGACAATATTTTGCTGTTTTTCGACATTTTTGTAAATTTTCAGTTTATTGGTATTAATTCATTAAATATACGATAAAAATGATATTAAAATGATACACGATAAAAATGATATTAAAAATATATTAACATATATTCGGTACACAAATTCGTAACTTCAAACTGTGAATACGTGCAGAGAGCGAGAATTTGGCTCCAAAATATTGCTCAAGCGTCGAATTTGGGATGTTTGGGACATTTTGAAAACTGCAGGGAGGGTTTGGGCAAAATGTGACTAATCGCCGCTCTCAGTATTTGGCATATTTTCGGTATAAGAAGTCGTAATTTCATACTGCGAATACGTGTAGAGAGCCAGAATTTGGCTCCAAAATATGGCTCAAGGGTCGAAATTGGGATGTTTGGAACATTTTGAAAACTACAGGGGGGTTTGGGCAAAATGTGACCCATCGCTGCTCACAGTAATTGGGATATTTTCGGTATAAAAAGTCGTAATTTCAAACGGTGAATAAATACAGAGCCAGAATTTGGGTCCAAAATATGGCTCAAGTGTCGAATTTGGGATATTAGGGATATTTTGAAAACTGCAGAGTGGGTTTGGACAAAATGTGACCCATCGCTGTTCTCAGTAATTGGCCTATTTTCGGTATAAAATTCTTAATTTCAAACTGCGAATACCTGCAGAGAGCGAGAATTTGGCTCCAAAATATGGCTCAAGCGTCGAATTTGGGATGTTTGGGATACTATGAAAACTGCAGGGGGAGAGGGGGCAAAATGTGACCGATCGCTGCTCTCAGAAATTTGCATATTTTCGGTATAAAAAGTCGTAATTCCGAACGGCGAATACGTGTAGAGAGCCAGAATTTGGCTCCAAAATAGGACTCAAGCGTCGAATTTGGGATGTTTGGGATATTTTGAAAACTGCAGGGAGGGTTTGGGCAAAATGTGATCCTTCACCGCTTGCAGTATTTGGCATATTTTCGGTATAAGAACTCGTAATTTCAAACTGTGAATACTTGCAGAGAGCCAGAATTTAGCTCCAAAATATGGCTCAAGGGTCGAAATTGGGATGTTTATGACATTTTGAAAACTGCAGGGGGGTTTGTGCAAAATGTGACCCATCGCCGCTCACATTAATTGGCATATTTTCGGTATAAAAAGTCGTAGTTTCAAACTGCGAATATGTACAGAGAGCCAGAATTTTTGTCCAAAATATGGCTCAAGCGTCGAATTTGAGATTTTGTGGATATTTTAAAAACTGCAGGGTGGGTTTGGGCAAAATGTGACCCATCGCTGCTCTCAGTAATTGGCATTTTTTCGGTATAAAATTCTTTATTTCAAACTGCGAATACGTGCAGAGAGCGAGAATTTGGCTCCAAAATATGGCTGAAGCGTCGAATTTGGGATGTTTGGTATACCATGAAAACTGCATGGAGGGGGGGCAAAATGTGACCCATCGCCACTTTCAGTATTTGGCATATTTTTGGTATAAAAAGTCGTAATTTCAAACTGCGAATACGTGCTGAGAGCCAGAATTTGGCTCCAAAATATAGCTCAAGCGTCGAATTTGGAATGTTTCGGATATTTTCAAAACTGCACGGTGGGTTTGGGGAAAATGTGACCCATCGCCGCTCACAGTAATTGGAATATTTTCTTTATAAAGTTCGTAATTTCAAACTGCGAATACATGCAGAGCCAGAATTTGGCTCCAAAATGTGGCTCACGCGTCGAATTTGGGATGTTTGACATACTTTAAAAACTGCAGGGGGGGGGCGAAATGTGACCCATCGCTGCTCTCAGTAATTGGCATATTTTCGGTATAAAGTTCGTAATTTCAAACTGCGAATACGTGCACAGAGCCAGAAATTGGCTCCAAAATACGGCTCAAGCGTTGAATTTGGGATGTTTGTGATATTTTGAAAACTGAAGGGGGGTTTGGGCAAAAATGTGACCCATCGCTGTTCACAGTAATTGGCATTTTTTCGGTATAAAAAGTTGTAATTTCAAACTACGAATACGCACAGAGAGCAAGAATTTGGGTCCAAAACATGGCTCAAGCGTCGAATTTGGGATGTTTGGGATATTTTAAAACTGCACTGTGGGTTTGGGCAAAATGTGACCCATCGCTGCTCTCAGTAATTGGCATATTTTCGGTATATAAAGTCGTAATTTCAAACGGCAATTACGTGCAGAGAGCCAGAATTTGGCTCCATAATATGGCTCAAGGGTTGAATTTGGGATGTTTGGGATATTTTCAAAACTGCAGGGGGGGGGGGTTTGGGCAAAGTGTGACTTTTCGCCGCTTTCAGTATTTGGCATATTTTCGGTATGAAAAGACATAATTTCAAACTGCGAATACGTGCTGAAAGCCAGAATTTGGCTCCAAAATCTAGCTCAAGCGTCGAATTTGGGATGTTTTGGATATTTTCAAAACTGCACGGTGTGTTTTTCACAATGTGACCCATCTCCTGTCTCAGTAATTGGCAAATTTTCGGTATAAATTTCGTAATTTCAAACTACGAATATGTGCATAGAGCCAGAATTTGGCTCCAATATATGGCTCAAGCGTCGAATTTGGGATGTTTGGGAATATTTGGAAAACTGAGGGGGGTTTTGGGCAAAATGTGACCCATCGCTGTTCACAGTAATTGGCATATTTTCGGTATAAAAAGTCGTAATATCAAACTACGAATACTCACAGGGAGCCAGAATTTGGGTCCAAAACATGGCTCAAGCGTCGAATTTGGGATTTTTGGGATATTTTGATAACTGCAGGGAGTGTTTGGGCAAAATGTGACCCATCGCTGCTCTCAGTAATTGGCATATACTCAGTATAAAAAGTCGTAACTTTAAACTGCGAAAACGTGCAGAGAGCCAGAATTTGGCTCCAAAATATAGCTCAAGGGTCGAATTTGGTATGTTTGGGATATTTTGAAAACTGCTGGGAGGGTTTGGGAACAAAATGATCCATCGCAGTTTTCAGTAATTGGCATATTTTCAATATAAAAAGTCGTAATTTCAAACTGCGAATACGTGCAGAAAGCCAGAATTTGGCTCCAAAATGTGGCTCAAGGGTTGAATTTGGAATGTTTATGATATTTTGAAAACTGCAGGGGGGTATGGGCAAAATGTGACCCCATTGCTGCTCTCAATAATTGGCATATTTTCGGTATAAAAAGTCGTAATTTCAAACTGCGAATACGTGCAGAGAGTCTGAATTTGGCTCCAAAATATGGCTCAAGGGTCGCATTTGGGATGTTTGTTAAATTTTGAAAACTGCAGGGGGGTTTCTGCAAAATGTGACCCATCGCCGCTCTCAGTAATTGGCATATTTTCGGTGTAGAAAGTCGTAATTTCAAACGGCGAATACGTGCCGAGAGCCAGAATTTACCTCCTACATATGGGCTCAAGTGTCGAATTTTGGACGTTTGGGATATTTCGAAAACTGCAGGAAGTGTTTGGACAAAATGTGATCCATCGCCGCGTTCTGTAATTCCATTTTTTCCGTATAAAAAGACGTAATTTTAAACGGCGAATACATGCAGAGAGCCAGAATTTGGCTACAAAATATGGCTCAAGGGTCGAATTTGGGATGTTTGGGATATTTTGAAAACTGCATTTAGGGGTTGGGCTAAATGTGATCCATCGCCGCTCTCAGTAATTGGCATATTTTCGGTATAAAAAGACGTAAGTTCAAACTGCGAATACGTGCAGAGAGCTAGAATTTGGCTCCAAAATATGGCACAAGCGTCGAATTTGGGATGTTTGGGATACTTTGAAAAGTATCCCAAGTAAGCATTTTGCCCAAACTCCCCCTGCAGTTTTGAAAATATCCCAAACATCCCAAATTCGATACTTGAGCCATATTTTGGAGCAATATCCGCTCTGTGCACGGATTCGCCGTTTGAAATTACGACTTTTTATACCGAAAATATGCAAATTTCTGAGAGCAGCTATGGGTCACATTTTGCCCCCCCCCCCCTGCAGTTTTTATAGTATCCCAAACATCTCAAATTCGACGCTTGAGCCATGTTATGGACCCAAATTCTGGATCTATTCTGGTTATTACCTCCGAAGACACAGAATGCTCCACGGTGCTCACAATGAATTTTCTATGATTCTCTTGGCGAATCTACCCTGGCCACAGGCAAGCCAAATCACAGTTCCACTGGGTGCTCCGTTGTGGAGGCCTTCAACCACATTCCAGCCTGTAGCTGGCTCGTCATGATCAGCTCCGCTGTGTAGGCCACTCCACGACCGATACTAGGGTTAAAACATATCCCAAACATCCCAAATTCGACGCTTGGGCTATATTTTGGACCCAAATTCTGTCTCTCTGCATGTATTCGCAGTTTGAAATTACAACTTTTTATACCGAAAAAGTATCCCAAACATCCCAAATTCGACCCTTGAGCCATATTTTGGAGCCAAATTCTGGTTGTTTGCACGTATTCGTAGTTTGAAATTAAGAATTTTATACCGAAAATATGCCAATTACTGAGAGCAGCGATGGGTCACATTTTGCCCAATCCCACCCTGCAGTTTTTGAAATATCCCGAACATCCCAAAATCGACGCTTGAGATATATTTTGGACCCAAATTCTAGCTCTCTGCACGTATTCGCAGTTTGAAATTACGACTTTTTATACCGAAAATATGCCAATTACTGTGAGCGGCGATGGGTTACATTTTGCCCAAACCCCACTGCAGTTTTCAAAATATTCCGTCATTCCCAAATTCGACGCTTGAGCCATATTTTGGAGCCAAATTCTGGCTCTGTGCACGTATTCGCAGAATGAAATTACGAACGTTATACCAAAAATATACCAATTACTTAGAGCGGCGATGGGTCACATTTTCCCCAATCCCACCCTGCAGTTTTGAAAATATCCGACACATCTCAAATTCGACACTTGAGCTATAATTTTGAGCCAAATTCTGGCTCTCAGCACGTATTCGTAGTTTGAAATTACGATTTTTTATACCTAAAATATGCCAAATACTGAGAGCAGCGATGGGTCACATTTTGCCCAAACCCCCCTGCAGTTTTCAAAATGTTCCAAACATCCCAATTTCGACCCTTGAGCCATATTTTGGAGCCAAATTCTGGCTCTCTGCACGTATTCGCAGTATGAAATTACGACTTCTTATACCGAAAATATGCCAAATACTGAGAGCGGCGATTAGTCACATTTTGCCCAAACCCTCCCTGCAGTTTTCAAAATGTCCCAAACATCCCAAATTCGACGCTTGAGCAATATTTTGGAGCCAAATTCTCGCTCTCTGCACGTATTCACAGTTTGAAGTTACGAATTTGTGTACCGAATATATGTTAATATATTTTTAATATCATTTTTATCGTGTATCAATTTAATATCATTTTTATCGTATATTTAATGAATTAATACCAATAAACTGAAAATTTACAAAAATGTCGAAAAACAGCAAAATATTGTCTAATTCGATGATATTTTGTTTATATCACATAAAGGAAAAGGGGGATGTTAAACGTCAAATTATTGCTAAATTCGATGATGTTTAGTACGAAACAAAATGCAAGAAAACTTGCTTAAAATGCAATATTATGCGAAAATCTGAGATATGAAGGCCAAATCACATATCGTGATACTATATGAAATAGCATCGAAATATTGGTAAAATGAATATATTTACGTAATATCACACTACATGAAAAACGTGAAAAAAGTCAATATTATTCCAAATTTCAGGATTTTAACTTCGAATCATAAAGCGAGGTTTCGTATTATTTAGATCCAAGAAAAGACATATGACAATGTTGTTTCCAATACAAATGATTAAAAATCAATGTGTTTTCATTAGAATTAACTAAAATGTTCCTAATTTTCCGTTTATATTACCGATGGAAGATGTACACGTAAAACCGCTCTATTCCGGCTGAAACGTCGATATATGCAATAAAAACCGAACTTCTCCCCTTTTCAATATCTTACTCAGTATTTCAACGAGAAACAAACTGATGATTGAAATGAAGTATTTAAGGTTATTATCTAATCAATTATGTGTTTGTATCATTTTATCGTATATTTAATGAATTAATACCAATAAACTGGAAATTGACAAAAACGTGTAAAACAGCAAAATATTGCCTAATTCGATGATATTTTGTTTATATCACATAAAAGAAAAGGGGGATGATAAACGTCAAAATATTACTAAATTCGATGATTTTTAGTAGGAAACAAAATGGAAGAAAACTTGCTTAAAATGCAATATTATGCGAAATTCTGAGATATGAAGGCCAAATCACAAATCGTAATACTACATGAAAAAGTATCGAAATATTGGTAAAAATGAATATATTAACGTAATATCAAACTACAAGAAAAACGTGAAAAAAGTCACTATTTTACCAAATTTGAGGATTTTAACTTCGAATCATAACGCGAGGTTTCGTATTATTTTGATCCAAGAAAAGACATATGACAATGTTGATTTTTAATACAAATGATAAAAATCAATGTGTTTTCATTAGAATGAAGTAAAATGTTCCTGATTTTCCGTTTATATTACCGATGGAAGATGTACACGTAAAACCGCACAACTCCGGCTGAAACGTCGATATATGCAATAAAAACCAAACTTCTCCTCCTTTCAATATCTTACTTAGTATTTCAACGAGAAACAAATAGATGATTGAAGATGAAGTATTTAAGGTTATTATCAAATCAATTACGTGTTTGCATCATTTTTATCGTATATTTAATGAATTAATACCAATAAACTGAAAATTCACCAAAACGTGGAAAAACGGCTAAAATATTGCCTAATTCGATGATATTTTGTTTAAATCACATAAAGGAAAAGGGGATGATAAACGTCAAATTATTGCTAAATTCGATGATGTTTAGTACGAAACAAAATGCAAGAAAACTTGCTTAAAATTCAATATTATGCGAAAATCTGTGATATGAATTCCAAATCACATATCGTGATACTATATGAAATAGTATCGAAATATTGGTAAAAATGAATATATTTACGTAATATCAAACTACATGAAAAACGTGAAAAAATTCAATATTATTCCAAATTTGAGGATTTTAACTTCGAATCATAAAGAGAGGTTTCGTGTTATTTAGATTCAAGAAAAGACATATGACAATGTTGTTTCCAATACAAATGATAAAAAATCAATGTGTTTTCTTTAGAATTAACTAAAATGTTCCTGATTTTTCGTTTATATTACCGATGGAAGATGTACACGTAAAACCGCTCTATTCCGGCTGAAACGTCGATATACGCAATAAAAACCGAACTTCTCCCCTTTTCAATATCTTACTCAGTATTTTAACGAGAAACAAATAGATGATTGAAAATGAAGTATTTAAGGTTATTATCTAATCAATTATGTGTTTGTATCATTTTTATCATATATTTAATGAATTAATACCAATAAACTGGGAATTCACAAAAACGTGGAAAAACAGCAAAATATTGCCTAATTCGATGATATTTTGTTTATATCACATAAAAGAAAAGGGGGATGATAAACGTCAAAATATTGCTAAATTCGATTATTTTTAGTATGAAACAAAATGCAAGAAAACTTGCTTAAAATGCAATATTATGCTAAAATCTGAGATATGAAGGTCAAATCACATATCGTAATACTTCATGAAATAGTATCGAAATATTTGTAAAAATGAATATATTTACTTAATATCAAACTACATGAAAAACGTGAAAAAGTCACTATTATTCCAAATTTGTGGATTTTAACTTCGAATCATAAAGCGAGGTTTCGTATTATATAGATCCAAGAAAAGACATATGACAATATTGTTTCCAATACAAATGATAAAAATCAATGTGTTTTCATTAGAATTACCTAAAATGTTCCTGATTTTCCGTTTATATTACCGACGGAAGATGTACACGTATACCCGTTCAATTCCAGCTGAAACGTCGATATATGCAATAAAAACCGACATTTCTCCCCTTTTCAATATCTTACTCAGTATTTTAGCGAGAAACAAATAGTTGATTGAAAATGAGGTATTTAAGGTTAATTTTTAATCAATTACGTGTTTGCATCATTTTTATCGTTTATTTAATGAATTATTATCAATAAACTGAAAATTCGCAAAAACGTGGAAAAACGGCAAAATATTGCCTAGTAGCAAGTTATTATTACTGTGGATAGTTTATTTTGGGGGCCGGGCCTTTTAGTTCTCCCATATTTGATAACTCTTAATGCTAACTACTGCCCCTACTTCAATGTTATACTAGACTCCCCAAAGAACACGCATTCATATGTAACAAGTGGTTGGCCTGACTTGGAGGAACAATAAATTAAAAAAAAAAAAAAAAATTTGAGTTCCAAAACTAAAAATTCTTGTTTTTCGCAGAACGGTTGTGTGTTAGCCTAGGGTTCAGCTCATCTAGCAAAGGATTTATTTTTACTGACTGGACACCTAGCTGGATCTCTTCCCGATTGAGGTAAGTGTTGCCTGCAAATTTTTGTTTTTTCCAATTTTTATTTTTTAATTTTTTCTTTGGCTAGGAGCTAAATTAATTAGTGATGGAGGCTAAAATGCAGGAACTGGCAAAGGATCCTTCAGTGGTAGAGATCAAGAAGCTTACCAAGTCTAATTTAGTATTGTTAGGCAAGGAATTTGGCCTAGAATCTCAAGAACGGCGAAGGTTAGGAGAAATAGAAACAATTGAACGGAAGCTACAAGAATCATACAAAACCCAGGAGAGGCAAAGAGAGCAAAAGGCCATCAGTGAAATAGAAAGATATCCGAAATATTTTTTCTCCTATGCAAAATCAAGATCAAAATCCACATCTAGTATCGGGCCCCTGTGAAAGGGAGATGGAACTTTCACCGATGACAATAAAGAAATGAGCAAGCTACTGAGGACGCAGTACGACTCTGTTTTCAGCGAGCCATTAAACACACTAAAGATTGATAACCCAAATGAATTTTTCATGGATACGATACCAACATCAAATCATATATCAGACGTCACGCTATTCCCACTGGATTTTGAAGAAGCCATAAACAGTATGCCTATGCACTCTGCACCAGGCCCGGATTCTTGGAACTCCATATTCATAAAGAACTGTAAAAAACCACTATCGCAGGCCCTCCACATTCTGTGGAGACAAAACCTAGATACTGGCGTTATTCCTGATATACTAAAAACAGCAGAGATAGCACCACTTCATAAAGGAGGAAATAAGGCAGAGGCAAAAAATTACAGACCGATAGCACTAACATCGCACATCATAAAAATTTTTGAGGGAGTGCTAAGAAGTAAAATCACAAAATACATGGAATCACAGCAACTCCATAACCCCGGACAACATGGTTTCAGAACAGGGCGCTCTTGCTTGTCACAGTTGCTGGACCACTATGATATGGCATTAGATGCTATGGAAGACAAACATAACGCGGATGTAATTTACACAGATTTCGCAAAAGCTTTTGATAAATGTGACCATGGTGTTATTGCACATAAAATGCGTTCAAAAATAATTACCGGAAAAATAGGCAGATGGATCTACAATTTCCTGACCAACAGAACCCAATGTGTAATAGTCAACAAAATAAAGTCCAGGCCATCAACCGTGAAGAGCTCAGTCCCCCAGGGTACTGTGCTTGCTCCAGTACTTTTTCTCATCCTCATTTCGGACATAGACAAGAACACAACCTATAGCACTGTATCATCCTTTGCAGATGACACTAGGATCTTCATGAGAGTAGGCAACATAGAGGACACGGCGAACCTCCAGTCAGATGTAGACCAGGTCTTTCTATGGGCTACAGAAAATAATATGGTGTTTAACGAAGATAAGTTCCAGCTCATGCGCTGTGGAAAAAATGAAAATATAAAAACGGAAACCACGTACAAAACTCAGGCAAATCATAACATAGAACGAAAAGGCAATGTAAAGGATCTGGGTGTACTCATGTCGGAATACCTCACCTTTAAAGAACACAATAAAGTAGCCGTCACAACTGCAAGAAAAATGACAGGTTGGATAACAAGAACTTTTCACACTAGAGATGCTATACCGATGATGATACTTTTCAAAACGCTTGTGCTCTCTAGAGTAGAATACTGCTGCACAATGACAGCACCTTTCAAAGCTGGAGAAATTGCTGACCTGGAGAGCGTGCAGAGATCCTTTACTGCTAGAATCCACTCAGTAAAACATCTAAACTATTGGGGCCGACTGAAGAGCCTAAAACTGTACTCCCTTGAGCGCAGGCGGGAGAGGTACATAATAATTTACACGTGGAAAATATTAGAGGGGCTGGTCCCAAACCTGCACACAGAAATAACATCACATGAGACCAGAAGACATGGCAGGATGTGCAGAATACCCCCATTGAAAAACAAAGGTGCAACTGGTACTCTGAGAGAGAACTCTATCAACATCAGAGGTCCGAGACTGTTCAACACGCTTCCACTACACATAAGGGGCATAACTGGCAGACCCCTCACACTGTTCAAGAGAGAACTGGATAAGCACCTCCAAAGGATACCTGATCAACCAGGCTGTGACTCATACGTCAGGCTGCGAGCAGCCGCGTCCAACAGCCTGGTTGATCAGTCCGGCAACGAGGAGGCCTGGTAGACGACCGGGCCGCGGGGACGCTAAGCCCCGGAAGCACCTCAAGGTAACCTCAAGGTTGAGTTAAATGACGCGGATAAAAAGTGGACTTTGGTGAATGAAATATTACAACATTGTATGGATCAAGAAATATTGCCAGATGATACACCTTTATGCCAACCTAGCCAATCGGAAAATGCAGCTCATAGGGACAGAGAGATAGCTCTAGAGTTAGCAAAAATAAGACTAGAGGAGCAAAAACTCAAAACCGAAGTGGCTAAAATTAGAGCGAATGCCACTGGACCACCACCTGCCAGGGATTCAAACCCCAAGCATTATGAGAAAAAGCATAACCTGCCTGAATTTTCAGTGTCGGACCTTGAAAGGTTTTTCAACCATTTTCAGAGATTGGCTATGTCCATGAACTGGCCAAAGGAAGAGTGGGGGAAAATCCTACAGGGAAGACTTAGGGGTAAGGCCCAAGATATTTTTATAATTATGCCTCATGAAGAGTGTTTTGAATATGATAAAGTCAGGGAACGTATTTTGCGGCCATATGAAATTACTCCTGAAGCTCACCGCCAAGCTTATCACAACCTTAGGTCTACTCTTTAACCAACTACTCACTGAATTTGCTAATGATCAAATTAGATTGTTTGATAAATGGATTTGCTCAGCTAAAGCCGAAACACACAAGGCATTAAAGAATGTAGTCCTAATGGAACAATTTATAGATATTATGCCAGAGAATGTTTCACATTACATTAGAAGTAGAGTAGAGGTTGATTCTAAAATAGGGAATTTGGCCAAGATGGCAGAAAACTACCAGTTGGCGGGTAAAAGGCCCAATAAAAATAATTATACCCCACAGAGTAGCAAAACTTATACCCACAGCCAGTCCAGACCAGCGCATTCTAACCCTTTAACTACTGCACCTTCTGTTTCAGACATAACTAACCCTGTTAAATTGTCTAACCCCACGACACCTAAGAGTGAACCGAAGGGTAATTCTGTTAGTAATGTCTCTTCTCCCCGACGTATCTGTGGTCACTGTAAACGTCCAAACCACGTTATTAGCCGTTGTTGGCAACTGTACCCGGAAAAAAGACCCAATGCTCTAGTTGTGACACAGGGCTTGAGGCCTTCGGAAGGGTTAGGGAGTAAGACCTCCAACCCGCAGTGGTTGGACTTGTTTACCCCATTCTTATCGAAAGGGAGACTACTTTTTGTCTGAGGGTTCTTCCTGGAAGGACGTGGTGATCTTCCGAGACACCGGTGTCATCCAGACTTTAATTTTAGAGAGTGCTTTGCAAGGTGCCAACACTCTCGACACTGGAGAGGTGGTACTGGTCGAGGGTGTCACTAGTGATACTCGAGCAGTACCCCTCCATAAGGTTACCCTGGAATCTGATTTCCACAAGGGTGTTTGTACAGTCGGAGTCACTGCGTACCTACCTTTCCCTAATGTTGATGTAATAGTTGGTAATGATTTAGCAGGGGATAAGGTAGGGGACTCCAGACTGCCTATTATGTTGCCTACCCCTAAGGTTTGCCTGGATCCACCCGCCGCAGAGGATAATGTTGTGTACCCTGCGTGCGCGGTGACCAGGTCTATGGGACTTAAATGTAAGGGAAGCCCTGTGCTTGCTAAGGTGGTAAATCCCGAGGACACGAGGAACTTTCCGAGCGGTGAAAGCCAAGTGGACCTCGCGGACACATTCATGGCCCGACTCGATGACGTGGCCGATGACATGATAGCTCCTTGAGCTTTTTTTCCACTTCATCTCTAGACAACTCTATGTGCTCTATGTTGTTCTCTGGAAGTCTTATTGTGTCTGATTCCCTGAAGATTTCATTTTGAACAAACACACTTTGGAACTTTTCGTTTAATGTTTCACACATTTCTTTTTCATTTTCCGTGAATCTGTTTCCCATTTTCAACCTCTGAATATTATCCTTTACCTGCAATTTGTTGTTTATGAATTTATAGAATAGGCCTGGTTCTGTTTTACATTTGTCTGCAATCCCTTTTTCAAAATTTCTTTCTGCCTCTCTCCTCACTGCCGTGTAGTTGTTTCTCGCATCTTTGTATCGCTGGTATGTTTGGTGGTTTGGCCTCTTCCTGTATTGATTCCATTTTTGTGTCTTTTGGTCTCTGGCCCTCTCGCAATTTCTGTTGAACCAATCCTGTTTCCTAGTTCTGCATCTCTCTTCTGGTATAAATTTTTTGTGCCTTAATCATATATTTCACAAAACTTGACATACATCTCATTCACTTCCTTGCCTAGCAACAAGTCTGTCCAATTATACTCACTAAATTTTTTTCTAAGGTTGCCATAATGTCCTCTCCTAAAGTCAGGTATTTCAATTGCATTCAACCTTCTTATGTGTGTGTGTGTGTGTGTGTGTGTGTGTGTGTATTCACCTAGTTCTCCTAGTTGTGCTTGCGGGGGTTAAGCTCTGCTCTTTCGGCCCGCCTCTCAACTGTCAATCAATTGTTTCTACTATTACTACAATTTTTTTTCCTCACACCCAAACACACACACACACACGCACACACACACACACGCACACACACACACCCCAAGAAGCAGCCCGTGACAGCTGACTAACTCCCATGTACCTATTTACTGCCAGGTAACAGGAGCATAGGGTGAAAGAAACTCTGCCCATCGTTTCTCGCCGACGCCCGGGATCGAAACCGGGTCCTCAGGATCACGTGCCCAGCGTGCTGTCTGCTCAGCCGGCCGGCTCCAGTGTGTGTGTGTGTGTGTGTGTGTGTGTGTGTGTGTGTGTGTGTGTGTGTGTGTGTGTGTGTGTGTGTGTGTGTGTGTGTTTGTGTGTGTGTGTGTGTGTGTAATTACCTAAATGTAGTTACAGGATGAGAGCTACGCTTGTGGTGTCCCGTCTTCCCAGCACTCTTTGTTTAAAAAAAAAAAATGTTTATTTAGGTAAGGTACATACATACAAGAGATTTTACAAAGAGTGATGGATTAATAGTTAGGGCTAGTACATACAATGCCTAAAGCCACTATTACGCAAAGCGTTTCGGGCATTTCGGGCATTGTCATATAACGCTTTGAAACTACTGACGGTTTTGGCTTCCACCACCTTCTCACCTAACTTGTTCTAACCGTCTACCACTCTGTTTGCGAAAGTGAATTTTCTCATATTTCTTCGGCATCTGTGTTTAGCTAGTTTATATCTATGACCTATTTATTGTTCTTAAAGTTCCAGGTCTCAGGAAATCTTCCCTATCGATTTTATCAATTTCTGTTACTATTTTGTATGTAGTGATCATATCACCTCTTTTTCTTCTGTCTTCCAGTTTTGGCATATTTAATGCCTCTAACCTCTCCTCGTAGCTCTTGCCCTTCAGTTCTGGGAGCCACTTAGTAGCATGTCTTTGCACCTTTTCCAGTTTGTTGATGTGCTTCTTAAAATATGGGCACCACACAACCGCTGCATATTCTAGCTTTGGCCTAACAAAAGTCGTGAACAATTTCTTTAGTTTATCGCCATCCATGTATTTAAAAGCAATTCTGAAGTTAGAAAGCGTGGCATAGGCTCCTCGCACAATATTCTTTATGTGGTCCTCAGGTGATAGTTTTCTATCTAGAACCACCCCTAGATCTCTTTCTTTATCAAAATTCTTTAAAGATTTCTCACATAATATATAGGTTGTGTGGGGTCTATGTTCTCCTATTCCACATTCCATAACATGGCATTTATAAACATTAAATTCCATTTGCCAAGTGGTGCTCCATATATACCATATACATTTACGTAGACAATAAACATGTGCGAACAAGCCTGAATGGTCCCCAGGACAATGTGTGTGTGTGTGTGTGTGTGTTTGTGTGTGTGTGTGTGTGTGTGTGTGTGTGTGTGTGTGTGTGTGTGTGTGTGTGTGTGTGTGTGTGTGTGTGTGTGTGTGTGTGTGTGTGTGTACTCACCTAGTTCACCTAGTTGTGTTTGCAGGGGTTGAGCTCTGGCTCTTTGGTCCCGCCTCTCAACCGTCAATCAACAGGTGCACAGATTCCTGAGCCTATCGGGCTCTATCATATCTACACTTGAAACTGTGTATGGAGTCAGCCTCCACCACATCTCTTCCTAATGCATTCCATTTGTCCACCACTCTGACACTAAAAAAGTTCTTTCTAATATCTCTGTGGCTCATTTGGGCACTCAGTTTCCACCTGTGTCCCCTTGTACGTGTTCCCCTTGTGTTAAATAGACTGTCTTTATCTACCCTATCAATTCCCTTCAGAATCTTGAATGTGGTGATCATGTCCCCCCTAACTCTTCTGTCTTCCAGCGAAGTGAGGTTTAATTCCCGTAGTCTCTCCTCGTAGCTCATACCTCTCAGCTCGGGTACTAGTCTGGTGGCAAACCTTTGAACCTTTTCCAGTTTAGTCTTATCCTTGACTAGATATGGACTCCATGCTGGGGCTGCATACTCCAGGATTGGCCTGACATATGTGGTATACAAAGTTCTGAACGATTCTTTACACAAGTTTCTGAATGCCGTTCGTATGTTGGCCAGCCTGGCATATGCCGCTGATGTTATCCGCTTGATATGTGCTGCAGGAGACAGGTCTGGCGTGATATCAACCCCCAAGTCTTTTTCCTTCTCTGACTCCTGAAGAATTTCCTCTCCCAGATGATACCTTGTATCTGGCCTCCTGCTCCCTACACCTATCTTCATTACATTACATTTGGTAGGGTTAAACTCTAACAACCATTTGTTCGACCATTCCTTCAGCTTGTCTAGGTCTTCTTGAAGCCTCAAACAGTCCTCTTCTGTTTTAATCCTTCTCATAATTTTAGCATCGTCCGCAAACATTGAGAGAAATGAATCGATACCCTCTGGGAGATCATTTACATATATCAGAAACAAGATAAGACCGAGTACAGAGCCCTGTGGGACTCCACTGGTGACTTCACGCCAATCGGAGGTCTCACCACTCACCGTAACTCTCTGCTTCCTATTGCTTAGATACTCCCTTATCCACTGGAGCACCTTACCAGCTACACCTGCCTGTCTCTCCAGCTTATGTACCAGCCTCTTATGCGGTACTGTGTCAAAGGCTTTCCGACAATCCAAGAAAATGCAGTCCGCCCAGCCCTCTCTTTCTTGCTTAATCTTTGTCACCTGATCGTAGAATTCTATCAAGCCTGTAAGGCAAGATTTACCCTCCCTGAACCCATGTTGGCGATTTGTCACGAACTCCCTTCTCTCCAGATGTGTTACCAGGTTTTTGCTCACGATCTTCTCCATCACCTTGCATGGTATACAAGTCAAGGACACTGGCCTGTAGTTCAGTGCCACTTGCCTGTCGCCCTTTTTGTATATTGGGACCACATTCGCCGTCTTCCATATTTCTGGTAGGTCTCCCGTCTCCAGTTACTTGCTATACACTATGGAGAGTGTCAAGCAAAGTGCCTCTGCACACTCTTTCAGTATCCATGGTGAGATCCCATCTGGACCAACAGCCTTTCTAACATCCAGATCCAGCAGGTGTCTCTTGACCTCCTCTCTCGTAATTTCGAACTCTTCCAAGGCCGCCTGGTTTACCTCCCTTTCTCCTAGCACAGTGACCTCACCTTGTTCTATTGTGAAGACCTCCTGAAACCTCTTGTTGAGTTCTTCACACACCTCTCTGTCATTCTCTGTATACCTGTCCTCGCCTGTTCGAAGTTTCAATACCTGTTCTTTCACTGTTGTTTTCCTTCTGCTGTGACTGTGGAGTAGCTTTGGTTCGGTCTTGGCTTTGTTTGCTATATCATTTCCAAAACTTTTCTCTGCTTCTCTTCTCACCCTGACATACTCATTCCTGGTTCTCTGGTATCTCTCTCTGCTTTCTGGTGTTCTGTTATTCCGGAAGTTCCTCCACGCCTTTTTGTTCAGTTTCTTCGCTTCCATATGTGTGTGTGTGTGTGTGTGTGTGTGTGTGTGTGTGTGTGTGTGTGTGTGTGTGTGTGTGTGTGTGTGTGTGTGTGTGTGTGTGTGTGTGTGTGTTTTTGTGTGTGCTTGTGTGTGTGTGTGTGTGTGTGTGTGTGTGTGTGTGTGTGTGTGTGTGTGTGTGTGTGTGTGTGTGTGTGTGTGTGTGTGTGTGTGTGTGTGTGTGTGTGTGTGTGTGTACGTTCGTGCGTGCTCGTGCGCGTGTGTACTCACCTATTTGTGCTTGCAGGATCGAGCATTGACTCTTGGATCCCGCCTTTCCAGCTATCGGTTGCTTACAGCAATGACTCCTGTCCCATTTCCCTATCATACCTAGTTTTAAAAGTATGAATAGTATTTGCTTCCACAACCTGTTCCCCAAGTGCATTCCATTTTTCCACTACTCTCACGCTAAAAGAAAACTTCCTAACATCTCTGTGACTCATCTGAGTTTCCAGTTTCCACTCATGTCCCCTCGTTCTGTTATTATTACGTGTGAACATTTCATCTATTTCCACTTTGTCAATTTCCCTGAGTATTTTATATGTCCCTATCATATCTCCTCTCTCCCTTCTTTTCTCTAGTGTCGTAAGGTTCAGTTCCTTCAGACGCTCTTCATATCCCATCCCTCGTAACTCTGGGACAAGCCTCGTCGCAAACCTCTGAACCTTCTCCAGTTTCTTTATGTGTTTCTTCAGGTGGGGGCTCCATGATGGCGCGGCATACTCTAAGACGGGTCTCACGTAGGCAGTGTAAAGCGCCCTAAAAGCCTCCTCATTTAGGTTTCTGAATGAAGTTCTAATTTTCGCCAGTGTAGAGTACGCTGCTGTCGTTATCCTATTTATATGTGCCTCAGGAGTTAGATTAGGTGTCACATCCACTCCCAGGTCTCTTTCTCGAATCGTTACAGGTAGGCTGTTCCCATTCATTGTGTACTGTCCCTTTGGTCTCCTGTCATCTGATCCCATTTCCATAACTTTACATTTACTGGTGTTAAACTCCAGTAGCCATTTCCCTGACCATCTCTGCAACCTGTTTAAGTCTTCTTGGAGGATCCTACAATCCTCGTCTCTCACAACTCTTTTCATTAATATTGCGTCATCCGCAAACATTGACATGTATGATTCCACTCCTGTAAACATATCATTTACGTAAATTAGAAAGAGGATTGGTCCCAGCACCGATCCTTGAGGAACTCCACTTGTTACTGTTCGCCAGTCCGATTTCTCGCCCCTTACCATTACCCTCTGGCTCCTTCCTGTTAGGTAGTTCTTCACCCATACTAGGGCCTTTCCGCTTACTCCTGCCTGCCTCTCAAGTTTGTATAGTGTAACGGTGTTCCCCCCCCCTTATATTTCTCCCACGCCTGCAGTAAGAGTCATGTCCACTTTACCCGAGCGTTCTCTACGTCGCAGGCATCAGTTTGGTATATGTGGGGGAATGGAGTGTTCTCGGAGTGCTGAGAAATTTATAAAACAAGAGTATTTTGGCCTGTGGTTTAGGCACTTTAGGAAGCCAATATGGCGCTGGCTCTTCTGTTCTCCCGCCAAAACTGTGTGACGTCAGTGACACCAGATTGGTCGCCGACAGCGACGTGGCACAGGGAGCCAATGAGAACCTCCCGTGGCGAATATGACGTCCCGAAGGAAGGGGGGTCCAGTCATCGCGCCACGCTGGCGCCATCAGTCTAAGACAGTACGTCAAGGAGGTCGGACGTGCGCTAAAGGGTCCTGTCAGTTGGACAGTTTACCCCGACTCCGGAGGATTTACGCATCACCCGTGGTCTGCCAACACCTGTGGGGTCTTCCGTCGTTCATGTGTTGAACCGAAGAAGGAATTGACGGGATATCGAGCAACAAGTGCTCCAGGAACAAGTGTTGTGCAAGAGTGGAGTCTAGGCAGCGACGTATGCGACGGCTGATAGCTCCACAGTGATGACGTAGTTGCTGAACCAATCCTCCGTGAGGGAATCAGTCTGACACGACACGTCAAGGCGGTTGGACTTGCGAAGATTGGTCCTGTCAGTTTGACAGTTGTTTCCCGCTTCCGTGGATTTTACGCGTCACCCGAAGTCTGCCAGTACTCTGTGAGGTCTTCCTTCGTTCGTGTGTTGAACCAGAGAGGGAATCGACGGGATATTGAGCAACAAGTGCTCCAGGACAGTTCTGTGCAAGAAGAAGTGAAGTCTGTGCAGTGACGTATACGACGTCTGAGGCAGTTCACCCGTTTGTGACGCGTAGTGGCTGAACCGAGCCACTGGGAAGCAGAGGAAGAAGGAAACTACTCGGGAATCCGAACGACTGCAGCCGAGACGAAGGCGGGCAGCCGTAGCTGGAGGAGAAGTCGACGGCCGGGAGACCGACTCCAACCCTACAAGAAGTCGAGGAGGAGCACGGACCTGCTGGGACAAGGCACGGAGACGACGCGCTTACGGTGGGACATTGATTGAGTTCCTGGAGGACACGACAGCGTGGGTGTGGGGGCGTTCCCGACACGAGGCAGGAGCCAGGACCAGGTGCTACAACTCAACTCTCATCGGAGGATAGGTGGAAGTAGGTGATTCTAGTTTCCCTCCCAAATTCCCCTTTAGTCAGCTATATTATTTAGTCTGAGTATTTTGTATGTCGTGAGCAAGGCTCACCTATGTCACAGTAAGGCACCAGTGTGCAAAGTGGTACTATAAAGAGTACTCACGATATCTATGATTATTATTGGGGTATGCAGGCACCCGGAGTAATTGATGAATTTACTGTATTGAGAATGTCTTTCTTAAGACTTTAAGGTGATCAGATAGTGAGAGAAAATATACATATTATTATGCCAGTATTTGGAAGTTAGGCTATGTGCCCAGTAACTATGTTATTACCATTATTGATGTCTGATTCATCTCTATATATATATATATATGCCTATGCTTGTGTATTGAATAATCATTCATGTGTGCAGTGATTAATTGTGTTATCACCCACGAAAGGAAATACTGAGAACTCCAGTGTTAAATACTTCATAAGTTATCATTAAATGAAGGGCAGTGTGTAATACCATGACAGTGAATTTTTGTCACATTTAATATAGAAATGTTTGATTGAGCCCAAGATCAGTGTAGCGAAGTAATACGTGCTATTGTCGCAAATATTGTGTGTTCGAACTTCTAGTGATCTTTGAGAACTTAAAGAATCAGAGCGCGGGACGCCAGGGAAACAAGCAATAAACATTCGCGCGGGGGTAGTCGCCCAGCTGATTCTGACATTGACGAGAGGGGGAGTGTTGCCAGCTTAGTGAGTGCATATTATACGTGGGAACGAACGACTCCCGCCTGAAACAGCTGATTGCTTATTGATATGACCTTGTGATGTCTTTGAATGAGTTTTAAGTAAAATACAAAATACATTTGTGTTTATATCATCCCCTCCATATTTCTTGTGGCTATGTAATACCTGAAAGCAGAGAGTGATAGAAGTAAATACCTGCCTGATATCAGATCTATTGAGTGTGTCCTTGCCACTGTTACCACAATTCAACAAATCCACTGATGTGTTACTGGACACCGAAAACACCAGTTGGCGACCTTGTGGTTAATAGTAGAGCCCTATTGTTGGGGCGGGCACACAACAGTTAAATGAACACGTTGTGTTCCCACTCCTTCTCGATCAGAGGCCGGTTGGGATTGACTGGGATACCCTCCTGGCGTACAGTGGCGCCGCGAGGATAGAGTGAAGACCCGCAGGGCTATACCTTGAGTATAACTGTTGCTCACCCGAGTAGAGTGAACCCCGACATTGGCGACCTTGCCAGGATCACGATCGAAATAAAGGTTGCAGTTGTGGTACTTGGCAGTGGTATTAGGTATCAGGTACAGGTTATCACTCATAGCACAAGATGGAGGATGATAAAGTAACAAGGTTCATTGACACTAGAGATGAGCAGGTGCTGGAGGAGTGCACAAAGGCACAGTTACAGGCAATAGCAGACCATTTTGGGATAAAGCTGAGATCTTCCAAAGTGGGAGAGAGACGACTGGAGATCATGGCACAGCTCAGGGCACGAGACGAAGCTTTGGGGGAGGAAAGGCCACAAACACCTGCCAGTGTGGGAGAACACCTGAGCATTGGTGGGAGCAGCAGAGGATCCAGCGGCAGCAGGCACAGCGTTAAGCTGGAGATAATGAAGCTGCAGCTGGAAGCACAGCAGCGCAGAGAAGAGCGAGAAGCACAGCTGCGCAGGGAAGAACAGGAGCGAGAAACACAGCTGCGCAAAGAAAAGCGAGAAGCAGAAGCACAGCTGCGCAAAGAAAAGCGAGAAGCAGAAGCACAGCTGCGCAAAGAAAAGCGAGAAGCAGAGGCACAGCAGCGCAAAGAAGAGCGAGAGGCACAGCAGCGCAAAGAAGAGCGAGAGGCACAGCAGCGCAAAGAAGAGCGAGAAGCAGAAGCACAGCAGCGCAAAGAAGAGCGAGAAGCAGAAGCACAGCAGCGCAAAGAAGAGCGAGAAGCAGAAGCACAGCAGCGCAAAGAAGAGCGAGAAGCACAGCTGAAGCGTGAGGAGCGAGAAGCACAGCTGCGCAGGGAAGAACAGGAGCGAGAAGCACAGCTGTGCAGGGAAGAACAAGAGCGAGAAGCACAGCAGCGCAAAGACGAGCTAGAAGCTAGAATGAGACAGCAGGAGATAGAAGCTAACAAGGATGTGGAGCTGAGGCGAGCTGAACTAGGGATAGCTCCCCCTGCTCCGCCACAGCAGGAAGACCGCCGAGTGAGGGAGCGAGATCTGCCGGTCTTTGTACCAAATGAAGCCGAAGGTTTCTTCGACCACTTCGAAAGGGTTGCTGCTTTGAAGAGGTGGCCGAGGGCGGAGTGGGCGGAGCTGGTTCAGGGAAGGCTCACCGGTGAAGCTCATGAAGCCTACAATATGCTTGACTTCCAAGAATGCACCAACTACGATGCTGTAAAGAGAGCTGTGCTCCATTCTTTCAAGCTCACGCCGGAATGTTACAGGAAGAGATTCAGGGAATGTACCCGTTCGCCAGGAAAATCTTATGCGGAGACGGCGAGGGACATGGAGAGAAAGTTCCTTAAGTGGCTGGACTCTGAAGGAGCGAGGTCGGCTGAAGAGGTCAAGAGGCTTATGGTCATGGAGAAGTTTATGTCCGTGCTCTCTCCTGAGATCAGGGTGAGAGTAAAGGAGGCGGACATAAAGGACCTGAGAGCCGCAGCCGACAGAGCCGATATGCTGGAAGAAGCTCTGCGGCACACCGAGAGGGACGGCACCGACCGACCAAACACGCCGGAAATGGTAGAAGTTATAGAAGGACGGACGGATGGAGGACAGGAGCGAGTTCTCCTGAGTCCCAACTCTCGAGTGGAGACCGGAAAGGCTCAAAGAGTGCTGTGGAGCCGGTAGAGAAGTCCCAAGCTGAGAGCTCTAGAGTTGCTGCCGAAGCCGAGGAGTCGATGAATGGCGCGAGGAAGATACACCGAAGAAGGGTCCGCTGCTACAACTGCGGAATATTCGGACATGTCGCGCGGGAATGCAGACACCCTGAGCAGCGAGGGAACGTTGCTTTAGTGAGGGTCGAGGACCAGAGGTCCGAGTGGGTGCGGGATGAACCCGTAGTGAGTGGGGAGAAGAGAGTTCACCCATTCGTGTGTCAGGGAACCGTAAGGATGGGGGACGCAGACCCCATCCCGGTGAAGATATTAAGAGACACTGGGGCCGATTTTACCCTGGTGAGTGAAACCCTGTTCCCGAGGGTTACGAGAGTACCAGTGTGGGGATGGCGAGTGTGACCACTGTGGGAGGCCCAGTGAGGATGCCCCTACACCAGGTGACTCTGAATTCTGATTATGGCTGCCAGACCCTTGTGGTGGGGGTCTGTGCATCGATGCCCAAGATGGAGGCACAAGTCATCTTGGGAAATGACGCATGTGGGGGATATGTCCTCCCGAATCTCGCGAAAGGCGAGGACTGCATAGAGCACTATGAGGAGACAGGTGGAGTGTTAGACGCCTGTGGGGACGAGAAAGGAATCGCCACGGCGGCGTTCCTGATTTGTGCTGTGATGCCGAGGCAGTGCGAAGGACACGGAGGGTGTGGATCTGATAGGGCTGACGAGGAGACGTCCGACAGTCCGGAAATCGATCACCTCTTCATGGAACCCGGAGAACGAGCGGAGGGCGAAGGCAGCCCGAATGGTGAGTTGCAGGTGACCCTCACCAGTTCTCTAGGGGTAGACCGCACTCGTCTCGAAGAGCTGCAGCAGATAGAGTTCCCCGAATTGATTCATGAGGCCGATGGAGGACGTGTTGGTCCTGAGAGGGCCACTCATTGTTACGTACAGGACGGCATGCTGATGAGAGTGTTCTGCACAGAGCAGGGAACTGAGTGTGATGAAGCAGTATGTCCTGTGTTGTTTGCCATGCATAACACAGTGGTGAAATCGTTAGGTTTCTCATCTTTCCAGCTGGTGTATGGACAGGGGGTGCAAGGTCCTCTGTCCATGCTGAAGGAACAATGGACATCAGGGGTGACCGTGGGAACGGTCAACGGATATGTAGGGAGCGTTTCGCATTGGCGGCAGGAATACTGGTTGGAAATTAAACTCATCCGATGGGAAGACAACGTAGTAGCAGATGCCCTATCCTGTATGAACTAACCAGACATGACTCTTATTTTAAGGAAGGGGTATGTGACGGTGTTCCCCCCCTTATATTTCTCCCACGCCTGCAGTAAGAGTCATGTCCACTTTACCCGAGCGTTCTCTACGTCGCAGGCATCAGTTTGGTATATGTGGGGGAATGGAGTGTTCTCGGAGTGCCGAGAAATTTATAAAACAAGAGTATTTTGGCCTGTGGTTTAGGCCCTTTAGGAAGCCAATATGGCGCTGGCTCTTCTGTTCTCCCGCCAAAACTGTGTGACGTCAGTGACACCAGATTGGTCGCCGACAGCGACGTGGCACAGGGAGCCAATGAGAACCTCCCGTGGCGAATATGACGTCACGAAGGAAGGGGGGTCCGGTCATCGTGCCGCGCTGGCGCCATCAGTCTAAGACAGCACGTCAAGGAGGTCGGACGTGCGCTGGGGGGTCCTGTCAGTTGGACAGTTTACCCCGACTCCGGAGGATTTACGCATCACCCGTGGTCTGCCAACACCTGTGGGGTCTTCCTTCGTTCATGTGTTCAACCGAAGAAGGAATTGACGGGATATCGAGCAACAAGTGCTCCAGGAACAGGTGTTGTGCAAGAGTGGAGTCTAGGCAGCGACGTATGCGACGGCTGATAGCTCCATAGTGATGACGTAGTTGCTGAACCAATCCTCCGTGAGGGAATCATTCTGACACGACACGTCAAGGAGGTTGGACGTGCGAAGATTGGTCCTGTCAGTTTGACAGTTGTTTCCCGCTTCCGTGGATTTTTCGCGTCACCCGAAGTCTGCCAGTACTCTGTGAGGTCTTCCTTCGTTCGTGTGTTGAACCAGAGAGGGAATCGATGGGATATTGAGCAACAAGTGCTCCAGGACAGGTACTGTGCAAGAAGAAGTGAAGTCTGTGCAGTGACGTTTACGACGTCTGAGGTAGTTCACCCGTTTGTGACGGTGTAGTGGCTGAACCGAGCCACTGGGAAGCAGAGGAAGAAGGAAACTACTCGGGAATCGAACGAATGCAGCCGAGACGTAGGCGGGCAGCCGTAGCTGGGAGGAGAAGTCGACGGCCGGGAGACCGACTCCAACCCTATAAGAAGTCGAGGAGGAGCACGGACCTGCTGGGACAAGGCACTGGAGACGACGCGCTTACGGTGGGACATTGATTGAGTTCCTGGAAGACACGACAGCGTGTGTGGGGGCGTTCCGACACGAGGCAGGAGCCAGGACCAGGAGCTACAACTCAACTCTCATCAGAGGATAGGTGGAAGTAGGTTGATTCTAGTTTCCCTCCCAAATTCCCCTTTAGTCAGCTATATTATTTAGTCTGAGTATTTTGTATGTCGTGAGCAAGGCTCACCTATGTCACAGTAAGGCACCAGTGTGCAGATTGGTACTATAAAGAGTTCTCACGATATCTATAATTATTATTGGGTATGCAGGCACCTGGAGTAATTGATGAATTTACTGTATTGAGAATGTCTTTCTTGAGACTTTAAGGTGATCAGATAGTGAGAGAAAATATATATATTATTATGCCAGTATTTGGAAGTTAGGCTATGTGCCCAGTAACTATGTTATTACCATTATTGATGTCTGTTTCATCTATATATATATATATATATATATATATATATATATATATATATATATATATATATATATATATATATATATATATATGCCTATGCTTGTGTATTGAATAATCATTCATGTGTGCAGTGATTAATTGTGTTATCACCCACGAAAGGAAATACTGAGAACTCCAGTGTTAAATACTTCATATGTTATCATTAAATGAAGGGCAGTGTGTAATACCATGACAGTGAATTTTTGTCACATTTAATATAGAAATGTTTGATTGAGCCCAAGATCAGTGTAGCGAAGTAATACGTGCTATTGTCGCAAATATTGTGTGTTCGAACTTCTAGTGATCTTTGAGAACTTAAAGAATCAGAGCGCGGGATGCCAGGGAAACAAGCAATAAACATTCGCGCGGGGGTAGTCGCCCAGCTGATTCTGACATTAACGAGAGGGGGAGTGTTGCCAGCTTAGTGAGTACATATTATACGTGGGAACGAACGACTCCAGCCTGAAACAGCTGATTGCTTATTGATATGACCTTGTGATGTCTTTGAATGAGTTTTAAGTAAAATACAAAATACATTTGTGTTTATATCATCCCCTCCATATTTCTTGTGGCTATGTAATACCTGAAAGCAGAGAGTGATAGAAGTAAATACCTGCCTGATATCAGATCTATTGAGTGTGTCCTTGCCACTGTTACCACAATTCAACAAATCCACTGATGTGTTACTGGACACAGAAAACACCAGTTGGTGACCTTGTGGTTAATAGTAGAGCCCTATTGTTGGGGCGGGCACACAACAGTTAAATGAACACGTTGTGTTCCCACTCCTTCTCGATCAGAGGCCGGTTGGGATTGACTGGGATAATCTCCTGGCGTACAGTGGCGCCGCGAGGATAGAGTGAAGACCCGCAGGGCTACGGTGAGTGACCTTGAGTATAACTGTTGCTCACCCGAGTAGAGTGAACCCCGACAATAGCAGTCTCATGTGCGGTACTGTATGTGTGTGTGTGTGTGTGTGTGTGTGTGGTGTGTGTGTGTGTGTGTGTGTGTGTGTGTGTGTGTGTGTGTGTGTGTGTGTGTGTGTGTGTGTGTAATATACATTAAACAAGATGGAGTATCCTGTGTTCGGGTGATGGAGGTCAAATCTTCACTACACACAGTCTTCATCACTGTAACCATCTTCACTATACACAGTCTTCATCACAGTAACCATCTTCACTATACACAGCCTTCATCACAGTAACCATCTTCACTATAACAGTCTTCATCACAGTAACCATATTCACTACACACAGTCTTCATCACAGTAACCATCTTCACTATACACTGTCTTCATCACAGTAACCATCTTCACTATACACAGTCTTCATCACAGTAACCATCTTCACTACACACAGTCTTCATCACAGTAACTATCTTCACTACACACAGTCTTCATCACAGTAACCATCTTCACTATACACAGCATTCATCACAGTAACCATCTTCACTATACACAGTCTTCATCACAGTAACCATCTTCACTACACACAGTCGTCATCACTGTAACCATCTTCACTACACACAGTCTTCATCACAGTAACTATCTTCACTACACAGTCTTCATCACAGTAACCATCTTCACTATACATAGCCTTCATCACAGTAACCATCTTCACTATACACAGTCTTCATCACAGTAACCATCTTCACTACACACTGTCTTCATCACAGTAACCATCTTCACTACACACAGTCTTCATCACAGTAACTATCTTCACTATACACAGTCTTCATCACAGTAACCATCTTCACTATACACAGCCTTCATCACAGTAACCATCTTCACTATACACAGTCTTCATCACAGTAACCATCTTCACTATACACAGTCTTCATCACAGTAACCATCTTCACTATACACAGCCTTCATCACAGTAACCATCTTCACTATACACAGTCTTCATCACAGTAACCATCTTCACTATACACAGTCTTCATCACAGTAACCATCTTCACTACACACAGTCTTCATCACAGTAACCATCTTCACTATACACAGTCTTCATCACAGTAACCATCTTCACTATACACAGTCTTCACACTGTAACCATCTTCACTATACACAGTCTTCATCACAGCAACCATCTTCACTATACACTGTCTTCATCACAGTAACCATCTTCACTACACTTCCTGACACTCACTCTAGGTACTGTAGTATACCTGACACTCACTCTTGGTACTATAGTATACCTGACACTCACTCTGGGTCCTGTAGTATACCTGACACTCACTCTGGGTCCTGTAGTATACCTGACACTCACTCTGGGTAATGTAGTATACCTGAAACTCACTCTGGGTAATGTAGTATACCTGACACTCTGGGTACTGTAGTATACCTGACACTCCCTCAGGGTACCGGAGTATACCTGACACTCTGGGTATTGTAGTATACCTAACACTCCCTCCGGGTACTGAAGTATACCTGACACTCACTTTGGGTACTGTAGTATACCTGACCCCTCACTCTGGGTACTGTAGTATACCTGACACTCACTCTGGGTCCTGTAGTATACCTGACACTCATTCTGGGTCCTGTAGTATACCTGACACTCACTCTGGGTACTGTAGTATACCTGACACTCACTCTGGGTACTGTAGTATACCTGACACTCACTCTGGGTCCTGTAGTATACCTGACACTCATTCTGGGTACTGTAGTATACCTGACACTCACTCAAGGTCCTGTAGTATACCTGACACTCACTCTGGGTCCTGTAGTATACCTGACACTCACTCTGGGTACTGTAGTATACCTGACACTCACTCTGGGTCCTGTAGTATACTTGACACTCACTCTGGGTCTGTAGTATACCTGACACTCACTCTGGGTACTGTAGTATACCTGACACTCACTCTGGGTACTGTAGTATACCTGACACTCTGGGTCTTGTAGTATACCTGACACTCACTCTGGGTACTGTAATATACTTGACACTCACTCTGAGTACTGTAGTATACCTGACACTCTGGGTAATGTAGTATACCTGACACTCACTCTGGGTCTTGTAGTATACCTGACACTCTGGGTCCTGTAGTATACCTGACACTCTGGGTACTGTATCATACCTGACACTCACTCTGGGTACTGTAGTATACCTGGCACTCTGGGTACTGTAGTATACCAGACATCCACTCTGGGTACTGTAGTATACCTGACACTCTGGGTACTGTCGCATACCTGACACTCGCTCTGGGTACTGTAGTATACCTGACACTCTGGGTACTGTAGTATACCTGACACTCACTCTGGGTCCAGTAGCATACCTGAAACTCACTCTGGGTACTGTAGTGTACCTGACACTCACTCTGGGTCTTGTAGTATACCTGACACTCTGGGTCCTGTAGTATACCTGACACTCTGGGTACTGTAGCATACCTGACACTAACTCTGGGTACTGTAGTATACCTGACACTCTGGGTACTGTTGTATACCTGACACTCACTCTGGGTCCTGTAGTATACCTGACACTCACTCTGGGTACTGTAGTATACCTGACACTCTGGGCACTGTAGTATACCTGACACTCACTCTGGGTACTGTAGTATACCTGACACTCTTTCTGGGTCTTGTAGTATACCTGACACTCACTCTGGGTCCTGTAGTATACCTGACACTCACTCTGAGTCCTGTAGTATACCTGACACTCACTCTGGGTCTGTAGTATACCTGACACTCACTCTGGGTCCTGTAGTATACCTGACACTCACTCTGGGTGCTGTAGTATACCTGACACTCACTCTGGTTACTGTAGTATACCTGGCACTCACTCTGGGTACTGTAGTATACCTGACACTCACTCTGGGTACTGTAGTATACCTGACACTCTGGGTACTGTAGTATACCTGACACTCACTCTGGGTACTGTAGTATACCTGACACTCTGGGTACTGTAGTATACCTGACACTCACTCTGGGTACTGTAGTATACCTGACACTCTGGGTACTGTAGTATACCTGACACTCTGGGTACTGTAGTATACCTGACACTCTGGGTACTGTAGTATACCTGACACTCTGGGTACTGTAGTATACCTGACACTTTGGGTACTGTAGTATACCTGACACTCTGGGTACTGTAGTATACCTGACACTTTGGGTATTGTAGTATACCTGACACTCTGGGTACTGTAGTATACCTGACACTCTGGATGCTGTAGTATACCTGACACTCTGGGTACTGTAGTATACCTGACACTCTGGGTACTGTAGTATACCTGACACTCTGGGTACTGCAGTATACCTGACAATCGTGGGAGCTTCCGCACAGGTCTTGACGTCATTAACTGTACTTCGCTCCATCACCCTCTCCTCCCTCCCACTAGCTTCCCTCACCTCCCTCTCACTAGCTTCCCTCACCTCCCTCTCTCTGCCTTCCATCGCCTCCCTCCGACTAGCTCTTTTCACTACCTACTATCACCACCACCACCCCTTCACTATACCCATCACCACCATCACCACCACCAACAGTATCACCATCACTTCCACAACCATCACCATCACTACCTTCACCACCATCATCACCCTCACTACCACCACCACCACCAACACCATCTCCACCACCATCACCATCGCCACAATAACCACCATCAACACCACTATCATCACCACCACTATCACCATCACCACCTCCACCATAACCACCATCATCACCCCCACAACCACCATCACCATCTCCACCACTATCATCACCTCCACAATGACCACCATCATCACCATCAACACCACTATCATCACCATCACCTCCTCCTCCATAACCACCATCATCACAATGACCACTATCATCACCATCACCTCCTCCATAACCACCATCATCACAATGACCACCATCATCACAATGACCACTATCATCACCATCACCACCTCCACCATAACCACCATCATCACCCCCACTACCACCATCACCATCTCCACCACTATCATCACCTCCACAATGACCACCATCATCACCATCATCACCACTATCATCACCATCACCTCCTCCACCATAACCACCATCATCACCATCAACCATCACCACCACTATCACTATCACCACCTCCACCATCATCACAATGACCACCATCAACATCACTATCATCACCATCACCACCTCCACCATAACCACCATCATCACAATGACCACTATCATCACCATCACCACCACTATCACTATCACCATAACCACCATCATCTCAATGACCACTATCATCACCACTATCATCACCATCACCTCCTCCACCATTACCACCATCATCATCATCAACACCACTATCATCACCATCACCACCTCCACCATAACCACCATCATCACAATGACCACCATCATCACCATCAACACCACTATCATCATCATCACCACCTCCACCATAACCACCATCATCACAATGACCACTATCATCACCATCACCACCTCCACCATAACCACCATCATCACAATGACCACCATCATCACCATCACCATCTCCACCATAACCAACATCATCACAAAGACCACCATCACCATCAACACCACTATCATCACCATCACTATCACCATCTCCTCCACCATAACCACCATCATCACAATGACCACCATCATCAACACCACTATCATCACCATTACCACCATCATCACAATGACCACCATCATCACCATCAACACCACTATCATCACCATCACCACCTCCACCATTACCACCATCATCACAATGACCACCATCATCACAATGACCACCATCATCACAATGACCACCATCATCACCATCAACACCACTATCATCACCATCACCACCTCCACCATAACCACCATCATCACAATGACTACTATCATCACCATCACCACCTCCACCATAACCACCATCATCACCACTATCATCACCATCACCACCTCCACCATTACCACCATCATCACAATGACCACCATCATCACCATCAACACCACTATCATCACCATCACCACCTCCACCATAACCACCATCATCACAATGACCACTATCATCACCATCACCACCTCCACCATAACCAACATCATCACCACTATCATCACCATCACCATCTCCACCATAACCACCATCATCACAATGACCACCATCATCACCATCAACACCACTATCATCACCACCACTATCACCATCTCCTCCACCATAACCACCATCATCACAATGACCACCATCATCAACACCACTATCATCACCTCCACCATGACCACCATCATCAACACCACCACCTCCACCATAACCACCATCATCACAATGACCACTATCATCACCATCACCACCTCCACCATGACCACCATCATCACCACTATCATCACCATCACCATCTCCACCATCATCACAATGACCACCATCATCATCATGAACACCACTATCATCACCACCACTATCACCATCTCCTCCACCATAACCACCATCATCACAATGACCACCATCATCAACACCACTATCATCACCATCACCACCTCCACCATTACCACCATCATCACAATGACCACCATCATCAACACCACCACCTCCACCATAACCACCATCATCACAATGACCATCATCAACACCAACACAACTAACACCACTACTCTCACCTATACCCTCTACCATGACTGGTCATTATTAATATATAACCAGTTAACTATTTTATTTGTTATCTAGGATATAATTATGGCTGGACAAGTTGGGTGTGCGTGGTAGGTTACACCAGACCGGCATCATGAGCAGTGTTCCTGTCACAAGCTCCTCCTCCCTCTCCTCTCCCTCCTCCATCGACATCAACTATGCCAAGGACATGAGGAGGATCGCAAAGGCACAGGCTACTATGACCGCAAAAATGGGAGAGAAGATGGTGATAAAAAACGCAATGAGGAAGTTACCCAAGCATAGAGCTGAGGCTGTGAAGCGAGCTGTTGCTGCCGAAGAGAGATTTAAGCGTGAGGCAGCAGCATACCTCAATAATGAGGAGGTTCCCCCCCGCCGCCACCCACCCCCCACCCGTGCCCTCTACTCCTTCTGAGGAGAAGGATGTGTTATTGTTGTGTTGTGTATAGTAGCAGCTAGCCGTCACTTCCCTGGGGTTAGGGAGTTGTGCCCGGCGTGTCCAGTTAACTGTTCTTTGTATAAATGTTAAATGTTTCTTGAGTACATAATAATAAAGTGTGTGTGTGTGTGTGTGTGAGTACTCACGTATTTGTGCCTGCTGGATCGAGCTCTAGCTCATGGACCCCACATTTCTAGCCGTTGATTGTCTAATGCGATGACTCCCGGCCTATTTCCTTATAAGAACACTGTTTTTCCCAAAAACGGTGGGTTTTCTGAGGGGAAGAGAGAACGTATGTCTGGAAGCTGATTTAAACCGCCCCAAGCTGCGCGCGCAACGAGCCGAGGTTAAATAAACTCCGACGCAGACTGCGTGGCCCTCTTCCCGACAATCCAGCAGCTGCTCTCTTACAAAACGCTGTTCACTGCTGCTCAGCGAGTCGTAAACACAGAAGTTTAGCCTGCTCAACTGTTCCCCCAGCATGGACTCTACACCAGTTCCTATCAACAACGACTCGGAGCGACCCGTCAGGGGCGTCCTGCCCTTCTCAACATTTAAGGTAGTGTTTGTGTTGTTGGCGCGCCGGACCAGTGTTTGTGTTGTTGGCGCGTCGGACCAGTGTTTGTCTGTGTTGGCGCGCGCGCCCCTGAAGCACGCCTGTTGGTTCAGCCTTGGTGACCAAATGCAGGTGCAGTGGACCTAGAGGGGGAGGTGACCCTCGGTGTTATAGGGCACTGGTTTTTCTCCAGTAGGTGGCTGTTATTTGAAGCACAATCGGGACGAGGCCTGTCCACCCCCCCACCCCCAGCTCCCCCATCTGCTCAGCCCTGTACCTTAAGCTCCCTCACCCAGTTGACGTGAAGTCTGCTGCTTGGGCGACTTCTGTTGTGCAGTTAATTATTGTTCATGTTCTTTATATAAGTGCTTCTTTACAGTCTGACTGTTAGTCATGGCGTGCTTCCTCACGCTACAATATTTACTGTAATTTTACCTTTGCTTTTCCCCATGCCTATGTTTATATATTGGGTAGTGCTGTTATTGTTGTTCCAGGACATTTAATGCTCAAGCCAGCTCCTATTTAGTGCTGTTGTTTTACCCTACTCTAAACGCTGGCTATAATTTTTTTTTTATTATTGTCTTTCAGTTACAATGTGTTATGCCTCGCAATTTATTTATCCGCAATTTATTTATCTTGGACCCGTGATGCGGGTCCAAGCCTCTTGCTGTTACCTTCCTTGGGCTTGCAACTACGTTTTGTTTCTCTCTGCAATTTATTATTACAATTTATGCATTGCCCTCGTGCATGTTTTATTAACTTATTAAAACTCTTGCTTCTTGTATTGAGTTATTTATTAAGTAAAGTAACCTAGGTTGTGCTAGTTCCTGAGTTACAAGCCTCATGCCTTTGATTTTAAGATTATCTTGGTATTGCGTACCATTAATTTACCTCAATTTATTACTGCAATTTATGCAGGTCAAGCTGCATGTTATTTACTCCTACTGGTTTTGCAATTGTGATTGTTTAACTATTGTTTGCCGTTAAGTTATTAAGTAACTCAGCTAGGCTGTGACAGGCGCAAAGTACGCCCCCCCCCTTTGCCTCTTGCTTTAAGATTACTGGCCGTGGACTTACGTTTAGTTACATCAGCTAACTATTCCCGCAAATTATGCAGCGTCTTGCTGCATGTGTATTTATTTATTACTGGTTTACAATTATGTTTGTTTAACATTTGCTTATTGCTTTTAAGTTATTAGGTAAAATCAGCTAGGTTAGGCTAGCTGCTGTGTCACAGGTCTCCGGCCCCAAGCTTTAAGTTTTCATGGACTTGTTTTTCCATGAGTTTCCTTAATTTATTAATGAATTTTATGCAGCGTCAAGCTGCATGTTTTCTTTTGCTGGTTTTACATTTAGGTTTGTTATAACTTTTGTTCATTGCCTTTAAGTTATTAGGTAAAGTCAGCTAGGTTAGGCTAGCTGCAGTATCCCAGGCTTCTGGCCCTAGCTTTAAGTTTTCATGGACTTATTTTTCCATAAGTTTCCTTAATTTATTAACGAATTTTATGCAGTGTCAAGCTGCAAGTTTTCTTTAGCTGGTTTTACATTTAGGTTTGTTTAACTTTTGCTTATTGCCTATAAGTTATTTGGTAAAGTCAGCTAAGTTAGACTAGCTGCTGTGTCACAGGCCCCTGGCCCCTAGCTTTAAGTTTTCATGGACTTGTATTTTCCATAAGTCTCCTTAATTTATTATTAAAATTTACGCAGTGTCAAGCTGCATGTTCTCTTTTGCTGGTTTTACATTTATGTTTGTTTAACTTTTGCTTATTGCCTTTAAGTTATTAGGTAAAGTCAGCTAGGTTTGCTAGCTGCTGTGTCACAGGCCTCCGGCCTCTAGCTTTAAGTTTTCATGGACTTTTATTTTCCATAAGTTTCCTTAATTTATTAATGAATTTTATGCAGTGTCAAGCTGCATGTTTCTTTGCTGGTTTTACATTTATGTTTGTTTAACTTTTGCTTATTGCCTATAAGTTATTAGGTAAAGTCAGCTAGGTTAGGCTAGCTGCTGTGTCACAGGCCTCTGGCCCCTAGCCTTAAGTTTTCATGGAATTGTTTTTCCATACGTTTCCTTAATTTATTAATGAATTTTATGCAGTGTCAAGCTGCATGTTTCTTTGCTGGTTTTACATTTGTTTGTTTAACTTCTGCTTTGCCTTTAAGTTATTATGTAAAGTCGGCTAGGATGTGATAGTTGCAGGGATCGGGCCCTTGCCTCTTACTTTAAGTTTATTCTGGCCCCTGCATTTACGTTTAGTTTCCTCTGCAAATTTCCTGCATTTTACATCGCTCTTGCTGCATGCTAGTTATGCATTGCTTAAGTACATGTCATTTTACTTGCCGTTTTACCTTTATACTTGTTTTCTTGACTTTGTCATTAAGTTATTAAGTACTGACAGCTAGACAGTACCAGTTTCGTTTACCAGTACCAGTAAACGTTTCCAGTCGTTTTGTGTGCCTGGTGTAGCCTGAAAGAATCTGCAGCCTCCCGGCTGCTGGTTTATCCAGATATGTGTGGCCTCCCAGGCCGCTGGTTATCCGACATGTTGTCTGCTCGGTGTAGCCCGGAAGATACTGCTGCTTCCCAGGCCGCTGGTTTATCCAGACGTTTTTGTCTGCCCAATGTAGCCAGGAAAGTTGTCATAGCCACTGCCGTCTTAGCTGACTGCGTTCAGGGGCTGCTCTCCAGCCAACGTTCTTCCTGTGATGAGTTAAGCCGGCGATGTTATTCAAGTATTATATTTATATTGGTCATATAAGTATGCGGCCTTCCAGGCTGCTGGTTTATCCAGACGTGTTGTCTGCCCGGTGTAGCCCGGAATATACTGCGGCCTCCCAGGCCGCTGGTTTCTCCAGACATTTTGTCTGCCCAATGTAGCCAGGAAGGTTGTCATAGCCGCTGCCGTCTTCGCTGTCTGCGTTCGGGGGTTCATGTCCAGCCGACGTACTTCCCGTGATGAGTTAAGCCGGCGATGTTATTCAGGTATTATATTTATATTGGTCATATAAATATGCGGCCTTCCAGGCTGCTGGTTATATTGGTCATATAAATATGCAATTAATATCAATTGTGTTTATATCATTTTTATCGTATATTTAATGAATTAATACCAATAAACTGGAAATTCACAAAAACGTGGAAAAAAGCAAAATATTGCCTAATTCGATGATATTTAGTTTATATCACATAAATGAAGAGGGGGATGATAAACGTCAAAATATTACTATATTCGATGATATTTAGTACAAAACAAAATGCAAGAAAACTTGCTTAAAAATGCTAAATTTGCGAATTC
>NC_091169.1:7906515-7926515 GCF_040958095.1 Procambarus clarkii
AGCACCCCAGGGTCACCAGGTACAGGGTGGAGCACCCCAGGGTCACCAGGTACAGGGTGGAGCACCCCAGGGTCACCAGGTACAGGGTGGAGCACCCCAGGGTCACCAGGTACAGGGTGCAGCACCCCAGGGTCACCAGGAACAGGATGCAGCACCCCAGGGTCACCAGGTACACGGGTGGAGCACCCCAGGGTCACCAGGTACAGGGTGGAGCACCCCAGGGTCACCAGGTACAGGGTGGAGCACCCCAGGGTCACCAGGTACAGGGTGGAGCACCCCAGGGTCACCAGGTACAGGGTGGAGCACCCCAGGGTCACACGGTACACGGGTGGAGCACCCCAGGGTCACCAGGTACAGGGTAGAGCACCCCAGGGTCACCAGGTACAGGGTGGAGCACCCCAGGGTCACCAGGTACACGGTTGGAGCACCCCAGGGTCACCAGGTACAGGGTGGAGCACCCCAGGGTCACCAGGTACAGGGTAGAGCACCCCAGGGTCACCAGGTACAGGGTGGAGCACCCCAGGGTCACCAGGTACACGGGTGGAGCACCCCAGGGTCACCAGTTACCCGGGTGGAGCACCCCAGGGTCATCAGGTACACGGGTGGAGCACCCCAGGGTCACCAGGTACAGGGTAGAGCACCCCAGGGTCACCAGGTACTGGGTGGAGTACCCCAGGGTCACCAGGTACAGGGTACAGCACCCCAGGGTCACCAGGTACTGGGTGGAGTACCCCAGGGTCACCAGGTACTGGGTGGAGTACCCCAGGGTCACCAGGTACAGGGTAGAGCACCCCAGGGTCACCAGGTACTGGGTGGAGTACCCCAGGGTCACCAGGTACACGGGTGGAGCACCCCAGGGTCACCAGGTACACGGGTGGAGCACCGCAGGGTCACCAGGTACACGGGTGGAGCACCCCAGGGTCACCAGGTTCACGGGTGCAGCACCCCAGGGTCACCAGGTACAGGGTAGAGCACCCCAGGGTCACCAGGTACAGGGTGGAGCACCCCAGGGTCACCAGGTACAGGGTAGAGCACCCCAGGGTCACCAGGTACTGGGTGGAGTACCCCAGGGTCACCAGGTACACGGGTGGAGCACCCCAGGGTCACCAGGTACAGGGTGGAGCACCCCAGGGTCACTAGGTACAGGGGTGGAGCACCCCAGGGTCACCAGGTACACGGGTGGAGCACCCCAGGGTCACCAGGTACAGGAGTGCAGCACCCCAGGGTCACCATGTACACGGGTGCAGCACCCCAGGGTCACCAGGTACACGGATGGAGCACCCCAGGGTCACCAGGTACAGAGGTGGAGCACCCCAGGGTCACCAGGTACAGAGGTGGAGCACCCCAGGGTCACCAGGTACACGGGTGGAGCACCCCAGGGTCAACAGGTACAGGGGTGGAGCACCCCAGGGTCACCAGGTACACGGGTGCAGCACCCCAGGGTCACCAGGTACACTGTTGCAGCACCCCAGGGACACCAGGTACACGGGTGCAGCACCCCAGGGTCACCAGGTACACGGGTGCAGCACCCCAGGGTCAGCAAGTACAGGGTGGAGCACCCCAGGGTCACCAGGTACAGGGTGGAGCACCCCAGGGTCACCAGGTACAGGGTGGAGCACCCCAGGGTCACCAGGTACAGGGTGGAGCACCCCAGGGTCACCAGGTACACGGGTGCAGCACCCCAGGGTCACCAGGTACGGGGTGGAGCACCCCAGCGTCACCAGGTACAGGGTGGAGCACCCCAGGGTCACCAGGTACAGGGTGGAGCACCCCAGGGTCACCAGGTACAGGATGGAGCACCCCAGGGTCACCAGGTACAGGATGGAGCACCCCAGGGTCACCAGGTACAGGGTGGAGCACCCCAGGGTCACCAGGTACAGGGTGGAGCACCACAGGGTCACCAGGTACAGGGTAGAGCACCCCAGGGTCACCAGGTACTGGGTGGAGTACCCCAGGGTCACCAGGTACTGGGTGGAGTACCCCAGGGTCACCAGGTACAGGGTAGAGCACCCCAGGGTCACCAGGTACTGGGTGGAGTACCCCAGGGTCACCAGGTACACGGGTGGAGCACCGCAGGGTCACCAGGTACACGGGTGGAGCACCGCAGGGTCACCAGGTACACGGGTGGAGTACCCCAGGGTCACCAGGTTCACGGGTGGAGCACCCCAGGGTCACCAGGTACAGGGTAGAGCACCCCAGGGTCACCAGGTACAGGGTGGAGCACCCCAGGGTCACCAGGTACAGGGTAGAGCACCCCAGGGTCACCAGGTACTGGGTGGAGTACCCCAGGGTCACCAGGTACACGGGTGGAGCACCCCAGGGTCACCAGGTACACGGGTGGAGCACCGCAGGGTCACCAGGTACAAGGGTGGAGTACCCCAGGGTCACCAGGTTCACGGGTGGAGCACCCCAGGGTCACCAGGTACAGGGTGGAGCACCCCAGGGTCACCAGGTACAGGGTGGAGCACCCCAGGGTCACCAGGTACAGGGTGGAGCACCCCAGGGTCACCAGGTACAGGGGTGGAGCACCCCAGGGTCACCAGGTACAGGGGTGGAGCACCCCAGGGTCACCAGGTACACGGGTGGAGCACCCCAGGGTCACCAGGTACAGGAGTGCAGCACCCCAGGGTCACCAGGTACACGGGTGCAGCACCCCAGGGTCACCAGGTACACGGATGGAGCACCCCAGGGTCACCAGATACAGAGGTGCAGCACCCCAGGGTCACCAGGTACACGGGTGGAGCACCCCAGGGTCAACAGGTACAGGGGTGGAGCACCCCAGGGTCACCAGGTACACGGGTGCAGCACCCCAGGGTCACCAGGTACGCGGGTGCAGCACCCCAGGGTCACCAGGTACGCGGGTGCAGCACCCCAGGGTCACCAGGTACACGGGTGCAGCACCCCAGGGTCAGCAAGTACAGGGTGGAGCACCCCAGGGTCACCAGGTACAGGGTGGAGCACCCCAGGGTCACCAGGTACAGGGTGGAGCATTCCCAGGGTCACCAGGTACACGGGTGCAGCACCCCAGGGTCACCAGGTGCAGGGTGGAGCACCCCAGGGTCACCAGGTACAGGGTGGAGCACCCCAGGGTCACCAGGTACAGGGTGGAGCACCCCAGGGTCACCAGGTACACGGGTGGAGCACCCCAGGGTCACCAGGTACACGGGTGCAGCACCCCAGGGTCACCAGGTACACGGGTGCAGCACCCCAGGGTCACCAGGTACACGGGTGCAGCACCCCAGGGTCACCAGGTACACGGGTGCAGCACCCCAGGGTCACCAGGTACACGGGTGCAGCACCCCAGGGTCACCAGGTACACGGGTGCAGCACCCCAGGGTCACCAGGTACAAGGGTGCAGCACCCCAGGGAACCAGGTACAAGGGTGCAGCACCCCAGGGTCACCAGGTACAAGGATGCAGCACCCCAGGGTCACCAGGTACCCGGGTGGAGCACCCCAGGGTCACCAGGTACCCGGGTGGAGCACCCCAGGGTCACCAGGTACACGGGTGGAGCACCCCAGGGTCACCAGGTACAGGGTAGAGCACCCCAGGGTCACCAGGTACTGGGTGGAAGTACCCCAGGGTCACCAGGTACAGGGTAGAGCACCCCAGGGTCACCAGGTACTGGGTGGAGTACCCCAGGGTCACCAGGTACACGGGTGGAGCACCCCAGGGTCACCAGGTACACGGGTGGAGCACCCCAGGGTCACCAGGTACTGGGTGGAATACCCCAGGGTCACCAGGTACTGGGTGGAGTACCCCAGGGTCACCAGGTACAGGGTAGAGCACCCCAGGGTCACCAGGTACTGGGTGGAGTACCCCAGGGTCACCAGGTACACGGGTGGAGCACCCCAGGGTCACCAGGTACACGGGTGGAGCACCGCAGGGTCACCAGGTACACGGGTGGAGTACCCCAGGGTCACAAGATTCACGGGTGGAGCACCCCCGGGTCACCAGGTACAGGGTAGAGCACCCCAGGGTCACCAGGTACAGGGTGGAGCACCCCAGGGTCACCAGGTACACGGGTGGAGCACCCCAGGGTCACCAGGTACACGGGTGGAGCACCCCAGGGTCACCAGGTACAGGGTGGAGCACCCCAGGGTCACCAGGTACAGGGGTGGAGCACCCCAGGGTCACCAGGTACACGGGTGGAGCACCCCAGGGTCACCAGGTACAGGAGTGCAGCACCCCAGGGTCACCAGGTACACGGGTGCAGCACCCCAGGGTCACCAGGTACACGGATGGAGCACCCCAGGGTCACCAGGTACAGAGGTGGAGCACCCCAGGGTCAACAGGTACAGGGGTGGAGCACCCCAGGGTTACCAGGTACACAGGTGCAGCACCCCAGGGTCACCAGGTACACGGGTGCAGCACCCCAGGGTCACCAGGTACACGGGTGCAGCACCCCAGGGTCACCAGGTACACGGGTGCAGCACCCCAGGGTCACCAGGTACACGGGTGCAGCACCCCAGGGTCAGCAAGTACAGGGTGGAGCACCCCAGGGTCACCAGGTACAGGGTGGAGCACCCCAGGGTCACCAGGTACAGGGTGGAGCACCCCAGGGTCACCAGGTACAGGGTGGAGCACCCCAGGGTCACCAGGTACACGGGTGCAGCACCCCAGGGTCACCAGGTACAGGGTGGAGCACCCCAGGGTCACCAGGTACAGGGTGGAGCACCCCAGGGTCACCAGGTACAGGGTGGAGCACCCCAGGGTCACCAGGTACAGGATGGAGCACCCCAGGGTCACCAGGTACAGGGTGGAGCACCCCAGGGTCACCAGGTACAGGGTGGAGCACCCCAGGGTCACCAGGTACAGGGTGGAGCACCCCAGGGTCACCAGGTACAAGGTGGAGCACCCCAGGGTCACCAGGTACAGGGTGGAGCACCCCAGGGTCACCAGGTACAGGGTGTAGCACCCCAGGGTCACCAGGTACAGGGTGTAGCACCCCAGTGTCACCAGGTACACGGGTGTAGCACCCCAGGGTCACCAGGTACACGGGTGCAGCACCCCAGGGTCACCAGGTACACGGGTGCAGCACCCCAGGGTCACCAGGTACACGGGTGCAGCACCCCAGGGTCACCAGGTACACGGGTGCAGCACCCCAGGGTCACCAGGTACACGGGTGCAGCACCCCAGGGTCACCAGGTACACGGGTGCAGCACCCCAGGGTCACCAGGTACACGGGTGCAGCACCCCAGGGTCACCAGGTACACGGGTGCAGCACCGCAGGGTCACCAGGTACACGGGTGGAGTACCCCAGGGTCACCAGGTTCACGGGTGGAGCACCCCAGGGTCACCAGGTACAGGGTAGAGCACCCCAGGGTCACCAGGTACAGGGTGGAGCACCCCAGGGTCACCAGGTAACAGGGTAGAGCACCCCAGGGTCACCAGGTACTGGGTGGAGTACCCCAGGGTCACCAGGTACACGGGTGGAGCACCCCAGGGTCACCAGGTACACGGGTGGAGCACCGCAGGGTCACCAGGTACAAGGGTGGAGTACCCCAGGGTCACCAGGTTCACGGGTGGAGCACCCCAGGGTCACCAGGTACAGGGTGGAGCACCCCAGGGTCACCAGGTACAGGGTGGAGCACCCCAGGGTCACCAGGTACAGGGTGAAGCACCCCAGGGTCACCAGGTACAGGGGTGGAGCACCCCAGGGTCACCAGGTACACGGGTGGAGCACCCCAGGGTCACCAGGTACAGCAGTGCAGCACCCCAGAGTCACCAGGTACACGGGTGCAGCACCCCAGGGTCACCAGGTACACGGATGGAGCACCCCAGGGTCACCAGGTACAGAGGTGGAGCACCCCAGGGTCACCAGGTACAGAGGTGGAGCACCCCAGGGTCAACAGGTACAGGGGTGGAGCACCCCAGGGTCACCAGGTACGCGATTGCAGCACCCCAGGGTCACCAGGTACGCGGGTGCAGCACCCCAGGGTCACCAGGTACGCGGGTGCAGCACCCCAGGGTCACCAGGTACGCGGGTGCAGCACCCCAGGGTCAGCAAGTACAGGGTGGAGCACCCCAGGGTCACCAGGTACAGGGTGGAGCACCCCAGGGTCACCAGGTACAGGGTGGAGCACCCCAGGGTCACCAGGTACACGGGTGCAGCACCCCAGGGTCACCAGGTGCAGGGTGGAGCACCCCAGGGTCACCAGGTACAGGGTGGAGCACCCCAGGGTCACCAGGTACAGGATGGAGCACCCCAGGGTCACCAGGTACAGGGTGGAGCACCCCAGGGTCACCAGGTACACGGGTGCAGCACCCCAGGGTCACCAGGTACACGGGTGCAGCACCCCAGGGTCACCAGGTACGCGGGTGCAGCACCCCAGGGTCACCAGGTACGCGGGTGCAGCACCCCAGGGTCAGCAAGTACAGGGTGGAGCACCCCAGGGTCACCAGGTACAGGGTGGAGCACCCCAGGGTCACCAGGTACACGGGTGCAGCACCCCAGGGTCACCAGGTGCAGGGTGGAGCACCCCAGGGTCACCAGGTACAGGGTGGAGCACCCCAGGGTCACCAGGTACAGGATGGAGCACCCCAGGGTCACCAGGTACAGGGTGGAGCACCCCAGGGTCACCAGGTACACGGGTGCAGCACCCCAGGGTCACCAGGTACACGGGTGCAGCACCCCAGGGTCACCAGGTACACGGGTGCAGCACCCCAGGGTCACCAGGTACACGGGTGCAGCACCCCAGGGTCACCAGGTACACGGGTGCAGCACCCCAGGGTCACCAGGTACACGGGTGCAGCACCCCAGGGTCACCAGGTACACGGGTGCAGCACCCCAGGGTCACCAGGTACACGGGTGCAGCACCCCAGGGTCACCAGGTACACGGGTGCAGCACCCCAGGGTCACCAGGTACACGGGTTGCAGCACCCAAGGGTCACCAGGTACACGGGTGCAGCACCCCAGGGTCACCAGGTACAAGGGTGCAGCACCCCAGGGTCACCAGGTACAAGGGTGCAGCTCCCCAGGGTCACCAGGTACAAGGATGCAGCACCCCAGGGTCACCAGGTACCCGGGTGGAGCACCCCAGGGTCACCAGGTACCCGTGTGGAGCACCAAAGGGTCACCAGGTACACGGGTGGAGCACCCCAGGGTCACCAGGTACAGGGTAGAGCACCCCAGGGTCACCAGGTACTGGGTGGAGTACCCCAGGGTCACCAGGTACAGGGTAGAGCACCCCAGGGTCACCAGGTACTGGGTGGAGCACCCCAGGGTCACCAGGTACACGGGTGGAGCACCCCAGGGTCACCAGGTACACGGGTGGAGCACCGCAGGGTCACCAGGTACACGGGTGGAGCACCCCAGGGTCACCAGGTACTGGGTGGAATACCCCAGGGTCACCAGGTACTGGGTGGAGTACCCCAGGGTCACCAGGTACAGGGTAGAGCACCCCAGGGTCACCAGGTACTGGGTGGAGTACCCCAGGGTCACCAGGGACACGGGTGGAGCATCCCCAGGGTCACCAGGTACACGGGTGGAGCACCGCAGGGTCACCAGGTACACGGGTGGAGTACCCCAGGGTCACCAGGTTCACGGGTGGAGCACCCCAGGGTCACCAGGTTCACGGGTGGAGCACCCCCGGGTCACCAGGTACAGGGTAGAGCACCCCAGGGTCACCAGGTACAGGGTGGAGCACCCCAGGGTCACCAGGTACAGGGTAGAGCACCCCAGGGTCACCAGGTACTGGGTGGAGTACCCCAGGGTCACCAGGTACACGGGTGGAGCACCCCAGGGTCACCAGGTACACGGGTGGAGCACCGCAGGGTCACCAGGTACACGGGTGGAGTACCCCAGGGTCACCAGGTTCACGGGTGGAGCACCCCAGGGTCACCAGGTACAGGGTGGAGCACCCCAGGGTCACCAGGTACAGGGTGGAGCACCCCAGGGTCACCAGGTACAGGGTGGAGCACCCCAGGGTCACCAGGTACACGGGTGGAGCACCCCAGGGTCACCAGGTACAGGGTGGAGCACCCCAGGGTCACCAGGTACAGGGATGGAGCACCCCAGGGTCACCAGGTACACGGGTGGAGCACCCCAGGGTCACCAGGTACAGGAGTGCAGCACCCCAGGGTCACCAGGTACACGGGTGCAGCACCCCAGGGTCACCAGGTACAAGGATGGAGCACCCCAGGGTCACCAGGTACAGAGGTGGAGCACCCCAGGGTCACCAGGTACACGGGTGGAGCACCCCAGGGTCAACAGGTACAGGGGTGGAGCACCCCAGGGTTACCAGGTACACGGGTGCAGCACCCCAGGGTCACCAGGTACACGGGTGCAGCACCCCAGGGTCGCCAGGTACACGGGTGCAGCACCCCAGGGTCACCAGGTATACGGGTGCAGCACCCCAGGGTCACCAGGTACACGGGTGCAGCACCCCAGGGTCAGCAAGTACAGGGTGGAGCACCCCAGGGTCACCAGGTACAGGGTGGAGCACCCCAGGGTCACCAGGTACACGGGTGCAGCACCCCAGGGTCACCAGGTACACGGGTGCAGCACCCCAGGGTCACCAGGTACACGGGTGCAGCACCCCAGGGTCACCAGGTACACGGGTGCAGCACCCCAGGGTCACCAGGTACACGGGTGCAGCACCCCAGGGTCACCAGGTACACGGGTGCAGCACCCCAGGGTCACCAGGTACACGGGTGTAGCACCCCAGGGTCACCAGGTACACGGGTGCAGCACCCCAGGGTCACCAGGTACAGGGTGGAGCACGCCAGGGTCACCAGGTACAGGATGGAGCACCCCAGGGTCACCATGTACAGGGTGGAGCACCCCAGGGTCATCAGGTACAGGGTGGAGCACCCCAGGGTCACCAGGTACAGGGTGGAGCACCCCAGGGTCACCAGGTACAAAAGTGGAGCACCCCAGGGTCACCAAGTACACGGGTGGAGCACCCCAGGGTCACCAGGTACACGGGTGGAGCACCCCAGGGTCACCAGGTACACGGGTGGAGCACCCCAGGGTCACCAGGTACAGGGTGGAGCACCCCAGGGTCACCAGGTACACGGGTGCAGCACCCCAGGGTCACCAGGTACACGGGTGCAGCACCCCAGGGTCACCAGGTACACGGGTGCAGCACTCCAGGGTCACCAGGTACACAGGTGCAGCACCCCAGGGTCACCAGGTACACGGGTGCAGCACCCCAGGGTCACCAGGTACAGGGTGCAGCACCCCAGGGTCACCAGGTACACGGGTGCAGCACCCCAGGGTCACCAGGTACAGGGTGGAGCACCCCAGGGTCACCAGGTACACGGGGTGCAGCACCCCACGGTCACCAGGTACAGGGGTGCAGCACCCCAGGGTCACCAGGTACACGGGTGCAGGCACCCCAGGGTCACCAGGTACAGGGTGCAGCACCCCAGGGTCACCAGGTACAGGGTGCAGCACCCCAGGGTCACCAGGTACACGGGTGCAGCACCCCAGGGTCACCAGGTACACGGGTGCAGCACCCCAGGGTCACCAGGTACAAGGGTGCAGCACCCCAGGGTCACCAGGTACACGGCTGGAGCACCCCAGGGTCACCAGGTACAGGGTGCAGCACCCCAGGGTCACCAGGTACAGGGTGCAGCACCCCAGGGTCACCAGGTACACGGATGGTGTGGGGGGGGGGGGCGTGGCCAGCAACTCCTCTTTCCTCTCAGTTTCATCAGCTCCACCATCTGAGAGCGGCGGGGTGTTGCTGAGAGCTGGCAGGAGCTGCTGGGAGCTGCTGAGAACTCCTGGGAGCTGCTGAGAGCTGCTGAGAGCTCCTGGGAGCTGCTGAGAGCTCCTGGGGGCTGCTGGGAGCTGCTGGGGGCTGCTGAGAGCTGCCGAGAGCTGTTGGGAGCTCCTGGGAGCTGCTGGGTGCTGCTGGGAGCTGCTGAGTGGCCCCACACACCCCCCCCCCTCACTGTCTAGGCCAGTGGCCCCACACTCCCCCCCCCACCACTGTCTAGGACAGTGGCCCCACACTCCCCCCCACCACTGTCTAGGCCAGTGGCCACACACTCCCCCCCCCCACTGTCTAGGCCAGTGACCTCACACTCCCCCCCCCCACCACTGTCTAGGCCAGTGGCCCCCCCCACCACTGTCTAGGCCAGTGGCCCCACACTCCCCCCCCCCCACGACTGTCTAGGCCAGTGGCCCCACACTCCCCCCCCCCACCACTGTCTATGCCAGTGGCCTCACACTCCCCCCCCACCACTGTCTAGGCCTGTGGCCCCACACTCCCCCCCCCACTGTCTAGGCCAGTGGCCCCACACTCCCCCCCCCCCACCACTGTCTAGGCCAGTGGCCCCACACTCCCCCCCCCACCACTGTCTAGGCCAGTGGCCCCACACTCCCCCCCCCCCCACCACTGTCTAGGCCAGTGGCCCCACACTCCCCCCCCACCACTGTCTAGGCCAGTGGCCCCACACTCCCCCCCCCCACTGTCTAGGCCATTGGCCCCACACTCCCCCCCCCCACTGTCAAGGCCAGTGGCCCCACACTCCCCCCCCCCCACCACTGTCTAGCCCAGTGGCCCCACACTCCCCCCCCCACTGTCTAGGCCAGAGGCCCCACACTCCCCTCCCCCCACCACTGTCTAGGCCAGTGGCCCCACACTCCCCCCCCACTGTCTAGGCCAGTGGCCCCACACTCCCCCCCACCACTGTCTAGGCCAGTGGCCCCACACTCCCCCCCCCCCCACTGTCTAGACCAGTGGCCCCACACTCGCCCCCCCCCACTGTCTAGGCCAGTGACCCCACACTCCCCCCCCCCACCACTGTCTAGGCCGGTGACCCCACACTTCCCCCCCCCACTGTCTAGGCCAGTGACCCCACACTCGCCCCCCCCCCACTGTCTAGGCCAGTGACCCCACACTCGCCCCCCCACTGTTTAGGCCAGTGACCCCACACTCGCCCCCCCACTGTTTAGGCCAGTGACCCCACACCCCCCCCCCCCAACCACCGTCTATCTTGAGGTTATCTTGAGATGATTTCGGGGCTTTTTAGTGTCCTCGCGGCTCGGTCCTAGACCAGGCCTCCACCCCCAGGAAGCAGGCCCGTGACAGCTCACTAACTCCCAGGTACCTATTTACTACTAGGTAACAGGGGCATTCAGGGTGAAAGAAACTTTGCCCATTTGTTTCTGCCTCGTGCGGGAATCGAACCCGCGCCACAGAATTACGAGTCCTGCGCGCTATCCACCAGGCTACTAGGCCCCTAGGCCCCTACGAGGTCTAGGCCAGTGACCCCACACTCCCCCCACCACTGTCTAGGCCAGTGACCCCACACTCCCCCCCCACTGTCTAGGCCAGTGGCCCCACACTCCCCCCCCCCCCCCCACTGTCTAGGCCAGTGACCCCACACTCCCCCACCACTGTCTAGGCCAGTGACCCCACACTCCCCCCCCCACCACTGTGTAGGCCAGTGACCCCACACTTCCCCCCCCCCACTGTCTAGGCCAGTGACCCCACACTCCCCCCCACCACTGTCTAGGCCAGTGGCCCCACACTCCCCCCACCACTGTCTAGGCCAGTGGCCCACACTCCCCCCCACCACTGTCTAGGCCAGTGACCCCACACTCCCCCCACCACTGTCTAGGCCAGTGGCCCCACACTCCCCCCCCCCCCACTGTCTAGGCCAGTGACCCCACACTCCCCCCCCACCACTGTCTAGGCCAGTGGCCCCACACCCCCCCCCCCCCCACTGTCTAGGCCAGTGACCTCACACTCCCCCCCCCACTGTCTAGGCCAGTGGCCCCACACTCCCCCCACCACTGTCTAGGCCAGTGGCCCCACACTCCCCCCCACCACTGTCTAGGCCAGTGGCCCCACACCCCCCCCCCCCCCCACTGTCTAGGCCAGTGACCTCACACTCCCCCCCCCACTGTCTAGACCAGTGACCTCACACTCCCCCCCACTGTCAAGGCCAGTGGCCCCACACTCCCCCCACCACTGTCTAGGCCAGTGGCCCCACACCCCCCCCCACTGTCTAGGCCAGTGACCTCACACCCCCCCCCCCACTGTCTAGGCCAGTGACCTCACACTCCCCCCCCACTGTCAAGGCCAGTGGCCCCACACTCCCCCACCACTGTCTAGGCCAGTGACCCCACACTCCCCCCACCACTGTCTAGGCCAGTGGCCCCACACTCCCCCCCCCCCACTGTCTAGGCCAGTGACCTCACACTCCCCCCGCCACTGTCTAGGCCAGTGACCCCACACTCCCCCCCCTACCACTGTCTAGGCCAGTGGCCCCACACTCCCCCCCACCACTGTCTAGGCCAGTGGCCCCACAACCCCCCCCCCCCACTGTCTAGGCCAGTGACCTCACACTCCCCCCCACTGTCTAGGCCAGTGGCCCCACACTCCCCCCACCACTGTCTCGGCCAGTGACCCCACACTCCCCCCCTACCACAGTCTAGGCCAGTGGCCCCACACTCCCCCCCCCCCACCACTGTCTAGGCCAGTGACTCCACACTCCCCCCCCCACCACTGTCTAGGCCAGTGGCCCCACACTCCCCCCCACCACTGTCTAGGCCAGTGACCCCACACTCCCCCCCCACCACTGTCTAGGCCAGTGGTCCCACACTCCCCCCCACCACTGTCTAGGCCAGTGGCCCCACACTCCCCCCCACCACTGTCTAGGCCTGTGACCCCACACTCCCCCCCCACCACTGTCTAGGCCAGTGGCCCCACACTCCCCCCCCCCACTGTCTAGACCAGTGACCCCACACTCCCCCCACCACTGTCTAGGCCAGTGGCCCCACACTCCCCCCCACCACTGTCTAGGCCAGTGGCCCCACACCCCCCCCCCCACTGTCTAGGCCAGTGGCCCCACACTCCCCCCCACCACTGTCTAGGCCAGTGACCCCACACTCCCCCCCACCACTGTCTAGGCCAGTGACCCCACACTCCCCCCCCACCACTGTCTAGGCCAGTGGCCCCACACTCCCCCCCACCACTGTCTAGGCCAGTGGCCCCACACTCCCCCCCACCACTGTCTAGGCCAGTGACCCCACACTCCCCCACCACTGTCTAGGCCAGTGGCCCCACACTCCCCCCCACCACTGTCTAGGCCAGTGGCCCCACACTCCCCCCCCCCACTGTCTAGGCCTGTGACCCCACACTCCCCCCACCACTGTCTAGGCCAGTGACCCCACACTCCCCCCCACCACTGTCTAGGCCAGTGGCCCAACACTCCCCCCCACCACTGTCTAGGCCAGTGACCCCACACTCCCCCCCCACTGTCTAGGCCAGTGACCCCACACTCCCCCCCACCACTGTCTAGGCCAGTGGCCCCACACTCCCCCCACCACTGTCTAGGCCAGTGGCCCCACACTCCCCCCCACCACTGTCTAGGCCAGTGGCCCCACACTCCCCCCCACCACTGTCTAGGCCAGTGACCCCACACTCCCCCCCCCACCACTGTCTAGGCCAGTGACCCCACACTCCCCCCACCACTGTCTAGGCCAGTGGCCCCACACTCCCCCCCACCACTGTCTAGGCCAGTGACCCCACACTCCCCCCCACCACTGTCTAGGCCAGTGGCCCCACACTCCCCCCCCACCACTGTCTAGGCCAGTGGCCCCACACTCCCCCCACCACTGTCTAGGCCTGTGACCCCACACTCCCCCCCCCCACCACTGTCTAGGCCAGTGGCCCCACACTCCCCCCCCCCACTGTCTAGACCAGTGACCCCACACTCCCACCACCACTGTCTAGGCCAGTGGCCCCACACCCCCCCCCCCCCACTGTCTAGGCCAGTGGCCCCACACTCCCCCCCACCACTGTCTAGGCCAGTGACCCCACACTCCCCCCCCCACCACTGTCTAGGCCAGTGACCCCACACTCCCCCCACCACTGTCTAGGCCAGTGGCCCCACACTCCCCCCCACCACTGTCTAGGCCAGTGGCCCCACACTCCCCCCCACCACTGTCTTGGCCAGTGACCCCACACTCCCCCACCACTGTCTAGGCCAGTGGCCCCACACTCCCCCCCCACCACTGTCTAGGCCAGTGGCCCCACACTCCCCCCCCACTGTCTAGGCCTGTGACCCCACACTCCCCCCCACCACTGTCTAGGCCAGTGACCCCACACTCCCCCCCACCACTGTCTAGGCCAGTGGCCCCACACTCCCCCCCCACCACTGTCTAGGCCAGTGACCCCACACTCCCCCCCCCACCACTGTCTAGGCCAGTGGCCCCACACTCCCCCCCACCACTGTCTAGGCCAGTGACCCTACACTCCCCCCCACCACTGTCTAGGCCAGTGGCCCCACACTCCCCCCCACCACTGTCTAGGCCAGTGACCCCACACTCCCCCCCACCACTGTCTAGGCCAGTGGCCCCACACTCCCCCCCACCACTGTCTAGGCCAGTGGCCCCACACTCCCCCCCCCACTGTCTAGGCCAGTGACCTCACACTCCCCCACCACTGTCTAGGCCAGTGGCCCCACACACCCCCCACTGTCTAGGCCAGTGGCCCCACACTCCCCCCCAATACTGTCTAGGCCAGTGACCCCACACTCCCCCCCACCACTGTCTAGGCCAGTGGCCCCACACACCCCCCACTATCTAGGCCAGTGGCCCCACACTCCCCCCCCCCACTGTCTAGGCCAGTGACCCCACACTCCCCCCCACCACTGTCTAGGCCAGTGACCCCACACGCCCCCCCCCTACTATCTAGGCCAGTGACCCCACACTCCCCCCCACCACTGTCTAGGCCAGTGGCCCCACACTCCCCCCCACCACTGTCTAGGCCTGTGGCCCCACACCCCCCCCCCCCACTGTCTAGGCCAGTGACCTCACACTCCCCCCCCCACTGTCTAGGCCAGTGGCCCCACACTCCCCCCCCACTGTCTAGGCCAGTGGCCCCACACGCCCCCCCCCACTGTCTAGGCCAGTGGCCCCACACGCCCCCCCCCACTGTCTAGGCCAGTGGTCCCACACGCCCCCCCACCACTGTCTAGGCCAGTGGCCCCACACTCCTCCCCCCACTGTCTAGGCCAGTGACCTCACACTCCCCCCCCCACTATCTAGGCCAGTGGCCCCACACGCCCCCCCCCTACTATCTAGGCCAGTGGCCCCACACTCCCCCCCCCCCACTGTCTAGGCCAGTGACCTCACACTCCCCCCCACCACTGTCTAGGCCAGTGACCCCACACTCCCCCAACCACTGTCTAGGCCAGTGACCCCACACTCCCCCCCACCACTGTCTAGGCCAGTGGCCCCACACTTCCCCCCACCACTGTCTAGGCCAGTGGCCCCACACTCCCCCCCCCCACTGTCTAGGCCAGTGACCTCACACTCCCCCCCCCACTGTCTAGGCCAGTGACCCCACACTCCCCCCACCACTGTCTAGGCCAGTGGCCCCACACTCCCCCCCACCACTGTCTAGGCCAGTGACCCCACACTCCCCCCCACCACTGTCTATGCCAGTGGCCCCACACTCCCCCCCCCCACCACTGTCTAGGCCAGTGGCCCCACACTCCCCCCCCCCCCCACTGTCTAGGCCAGTGACCCCACACTCCCCCCCACCACTGTCTAGGCCAGTGGCCCCACACTCCCCCCCCCACTGTCTAGGCCAGTGACCCCACACTCCCCCCCCACCACTGTCTAGGCCAGTGGCCCCCCCCCCACTGTCTAGGCCAGTGGCCCCACACTCCCCCCCCACCACTGTCTAGGCCAGTGGCCCCACACTCCCCCCCCCCACTGTCTAGGGCAGTGACCCCACACTCCCCCCCCCCACCCCTGTCTAGGCCAGTGGCCCCACACTCCCCCCCACCACTGTCTAGGCCAGTGGCCCCACACTCCCCCCCCCACCACTGTCTAGGCCAGTGGCCCCACACTCCCCCCCCCCACCACTGTCTAGGCCAGTGGCCCCACACTCCCCCCCCCCCCACTGTCTAGGCCAGTGACCTCACACTCCCCCCACCACTGTCTAGGCCAGTGGCCCCACACTCCCCCCCACCACTGTCTAGGCCAGTGGCCCCACACTCCCCCCCCCCCACTGTCTAGGCCAGTGGCCCCACATTCCCCCCCCCCCACCATGAAATTAGTTTTCATGAATTAATTGTTTTTCGACTACCTAACCTACCTAACCTAACTTTTTTGGCTACCTAACCTTACCTATAAAGATAGGTTAAGTTAGGTTAGGTAGGGTTGGTTAGGTTCGGTCATATATCTACGTTAATTTTAACTCCAATAAAAAAAAATGTCCTCAAACATAATGAAATGGGTAGCTTTATCATTTCATAAGAAAAAAATTATAGAAAATATATTAATTCAGGAAAACTTGGCTTATTAGGCAAATTTGGCCTTGCATAGTAGGCCGAGTACGACGTTCTGGCTACTAGGTACAACATATATATAAATATATATAAATATATATAAATATATATATATATATATATATATATATATATATATATATATATATATATATATATATATATGTCGTACCTAGTAGCCAGAACGCACTTCTCAGCCTATTATGCAAGGCCCGATTTGCCTAATAAGCCAAGTTTTCCTGAATTAATATATTTTCTCTAATTTTTTTCTTATGAAATGATAAAGCTACCCATTTCATTACGAATGAGGTCAATTTTTTTTATTGGAGTTAAAATTAACGTAGATATATGACCGAACCTAACCAACCCTACCTAACCTATCTTTATAGGTTAGGTTAGGTTAGGTAGCCGAAAAAGTTAGGTTAGGTTAGGTAGACGAAAAACAATTAATTCATGAAAACTTGGCTTATTAGGCAAATCGGGTCTTGCATAATAGGCATAGAAGTGAGTTCTGGCTACTAGGTACGACATATATATAAATATATATATATATATATATATATATATATATATATAGAGAAGGGAGTACCACCTCTGGCTGGAAGAAGGGGGACCCATAGCCTCGGAGGAAACCACACATAACGCATTGGAGGGAATGTGGGTCCCCTCCAATACAGTTTCTGTGTGCTTTTCTCCTACCACCCCCTTCCCTTTTTTTTTCCTTTATTGTGTATTTAAAGGTTACAAAACATACAAGACAAATGCCTAAAGGTTATGGATCTCTTGAAGCTCCTCCGCTTCTGGACAGGAACCGAGGACGCAGCAAGCATTTCCCCTCTGGATCGCCACACTGAGACGCTGAAATAAAAAACTGGAAGCCCTTGGGTCTCTGGTGACGTCAATGAGCTTGGACCCCAATTCCTTGAGAAATCCCAAGGCACTCTTGCCCCAGGGGCCATGCGTCTCAGACGCTATGGGGACAAAGAGGTATTGACCTTCCAGTCGCCTGTACTTGAGTGATTTTGCTGTTTCCCTGTGGTTGGCCGCCCCACCTGCTTGATCAGCTCCGAAGTGTACATAGGTGTCAGCCAGGGTGGATACACATGTGTAGTCCCACACCAACTGTCTACCCTCCTTCCATGAGTATATGGTGATGCCATCAGGGCGAAGTGCGGGGAAATCCGGGTTTTGGACCCCTAGGATGCGAGGTTCTCTCTCCGCTGGGCACCCAGCTGAGACGAGGCTTCTCTTGATGATGTCATTGACCTCGTTGTGTCTTGCATGCCAGCCCTTTGTGCTTCCGCAATGCAACCCATGCATTCCGTATTGGTCTGCTTCCACCCTGTTGCAAATACACTTGTATTCAGTGTGAATTGGGGCACCAAGGCGGAGGGCCACTGCTACATGAAGGGATTCTGGATCTAGGCGCGTGCCCATTGCAGACATGGGTACTGCCAGGAGGAAGTCTCCTGCATGGGGGGCACGCACTGCTCTGAGGCGGGCTTTCTCCTTGTCTGATGTTGCGACGCTTAGCATGGCATCAGCTACTTTTTCCACTAGAGGGTGGTCCCAGCCGGACTGTTTGTGTTGTTTTGTTGGCTCTATAATGGTTGCTGGGGCTGCAAGAACATTCCACTGATTTGAACATTCAGTGAAAGCAGGATCGTGTATTCCTGCTGAATCTCTCAGGGTTGCAGGTAAAATATCTCTGACGAGGTCGTGCGATGCATGAGAGGAGGAAAGGAAGGCTGGTAGAGCAATTTGGGAGGCTGTGCGGACACCAAGGCCGCCGAGTCTTACAGGAAGGGTTGCTTGCTCCCACTGAGAGTCGTCCAATGGCAGGTTCAGGACTTTCACCAGCATGGACCTCAGAAGGGTGTCATACACATTTAACTTAGGGCTGCTGTAGGATGGAGAACATCTCAGAAAGTAGGTCAACTTAGGGAGAGACAGGCATCTTGTAAGGAGAAAGAGAGCATCATGGGCATCAATCTTGAAAATCCTGTCCTGCATTCTCTTTAGGTCAGTGATTTTTGCAGCCAGGACCTCCTCGATTGCTCGTGGGCCAATGGGGGCACCCAGGAGAGTGCAGTCCGGTGGTTCGACAACGAGAATGTCTGGAAGAGCATTTTGTATTTGCCCAGTGATGTCTGGGTTGCGGGAGATTATTTCACATTTGGATGCATTGAGAATGAGGCCTAAGGCTGCTCCCTGCTCCTGGATTTTCCTTATATCCCCCAAAATGGTTTCCGGAGTTCCAGCTAGAGTGCCATCATCCAGGTACCAGATGTTTAGCTCGCTTGTCAGACTATCAGTGACCTCTTTGATAGCTAGGCAGAAAAGGAGGGGGGCTAAGGGGTCACCTTGTTGGACACCTTCACAGGAGTTTATTTCATGCTCCCCAAAAAGAAGCTTAGAGTCCCCACTGTAGCACGATCGGATGAATGGGTAAAGGGGACGGAAATGGTTGTGTACAGCCCTGAGGACAGCGTCTCGTCTGACTTGATTGAAGGCATTTTTGAAGTCAAGCTTTACTAGTGCCTTCTGGTCCGGGAGATCAACAATGTAAGCCCGCGCTGCATGTGCTGCAGCTTCACAACCTAGGGGAATCCCAAACCCGAGCTGATGAGGTTTCAGCAAGGTGGCTGCTTCCTGGCTGATAGATCTCACTGCAGCCTTAGCTACAAGGCGTCGGAGGGTGTTGCCAACGGCAATGGGCCTGATACCCCTATCCTTCTTCTTTAGAGCACAGAGTGCTGCTCCATAAAAGACAGGCCTGATGTCCTCAGGGATGCCGCCAGCCAAACACATGTTGGAGAATCTGGTAAGTTCCACTAGAAGATCCTTTGCAGCATCTCCAAGCACCGGGTTCAGCATTTTTTTGATGTGCTGGGGTCTTAGGCCTGTAAAGCCCCCTGCTGAACCTGTTGGGAAAGACATGGCTGCTTTGTACACCTCAGATTCTCGAACAGTCAAGGGTTCTATGCCAGCATTGTTTTCCTTTTCCGACCGATATATATATATATATATATATATATATATATATATATATATATATATATATATATATATATATATATATTTATATATATATATATTTATATATATATATATATATATATATATATTTATATATATATTTATATATATATATTTATATATATATATTTATATATATATATATATATATATTTATATATATATATATATATATATATATTTATATATATATATTTATATATATATATATATATATATTTATATATATATATATATATATATATATATATTTATATATATATATATATATATATATATATATATATATATATATATTTATATATATATATATATATATATATATATATATATATATATATATATATATATATATATATATATATATATATATATATTTATATATATTCATAAATATATATATATTCATATATATATATATTTTCATAAAAACGTAGATATATGACCGAACCTAACCAACCCTACCTAACCTATCCTAACCTATATTTATAGGTAAGGTTAGGTTAGGTAGCCAAAAAAAGCTAGGTTAGGTTAGGTTAGGTAGGTTAGGTAGACGAAAAAACATTAATTCATGAAAACTTGGCTTATTAGGCAAATCGGGCCTTGAATAGTAGGCTGAGAAGTGCGTTCTGGCTATTAGGTACGACATATATATATATATATCTATATATATATATATATCTATATATATATATATAT
>NC_091169.1:7934015-7951879 GCF_040958095.1 Procambarus clarkii
CGTGGTTACCACTCCTCCCGGCTAGACGTTAGCGTGTACTGAGAGAGGTGGTAGCTTAAAGCCAATATTCCAGCACCTTCCCATTTAATTTTGTATTGCACTTCTTGTTATTTTGCCTTAACGTAACTTTTCATTGTGTCATTTAAGTATTCTTATTATTTTGATTGATTGATTTTATTATAAGAATTTGTTTGTCCATTTTTTCATGTTTTGATTTATTTAACGTAATTAAAATTTCATTGTTAAAATTTACTTGTGTTTTGTGTGTCTTCTCCTTACCTTACCACAGACGAAGTTCCAGTTTTTTCTATTTTTTTTTATAACTATGTGACGAGGCCATACCCCTAGCCTTAAACAGCCGAACACCAACGCGTTACCGTCACAAGTTATATGGGGGCCTGTCCGGGAGCTTCACTCAGGTACTGGTGCCAAGTGGTAATTTATGGTAAGCGTATTTAACTTTGTTAACGTAGCTTTACTATTTTTCATATTCACTTTCATTTTTTATAAGGTGCGGTGTATTGTGCATTACGAGAGTAACATATAGTGAAGGTGAGACAACTTTGGATTACGTGGTGACTGTAGGCCTCAGTCATACTCTTAATTGGTCATCTCTCCCTCCTTGTTATTACTCATGTTTACCATCTTTGTCCCTTGAATATTTCTCATTCTGACAGATCATCATATTGGTACCCTGGTACTGTGGTCTGCCCCGGGTCAAGAGTACCCAATCTTCTGCAATCTGACGGTAGGAGGACAAAGAGGGCCATAGTTCCTCTAGCTCGAACTTTAGTTGCTGAATTGGGACCTCAGCAGCAGTTCTCGTCACCAGTTGACACCTCGCACCCCTACACGTCAGTCAGAGATGATGATACATACAACGGTAGGGAATTAGCTTATTTTTTCAGAGCACAAAAGTTCGCTAATTCTGTAAGTATCATATTAAATTCAGTAGGAAAAACTTGCTTTATGTCCTATAGAGACGTGGCAAGGTATGCCTACATCCTTGGACTACCAATTTTACTTTTGAAGCATTTAATTGTTTCATTTGTTTTCGAAACTCTGTTTCATTTGTTAGTAGGATTTTCTTGCCCTTATCCTCTTACATGAGTACCGGGTACAAGATTTCCTGCGCCCTTGATTTAATTTAATCATTTAACATCTTTTACTTAACTTTAATTGTTAAAGATCTCACAGGATAGGTACCAGTTGCCACGTTGTCCTGTTTCTGACATTCACTATTGAATATTCGTGTACCTTTATTTGCTAATTTCACCATGTTTCGTCTCCAAGCTTTCCGTACAAATCCAGCAGGTGAAATAGGGACTAAGTCGTGCCAAGAGGACTGAATTACAAACTCTTGCACATGAGTATCAACTAGAAGTTCCCTACCAAGCCAACAAAAATGACCTACACAACCTGTTGCTGGATTACTATTTAGAGCAAGGTAAGATAGACTCTGAAACTCATGAAACTTACTATATTGCAGAGAAAACTGACTTGGCAACGATGAAACTTAAACTAGAGCTGGCCAAGATTGAACGTGAGCAGCAAAGAGAAGCAGCTGCCATACGAAGGGAAGAACAAGAACGAGAAATCACCCTCAGAGAACGCGAGGCCGCCTTGAGGAGAGAAGAACACGAACGTGGACTCGCCCTCCACGAACGTGAGGTCGCCTTGCTCCATGAACGTGAGAGAGTACAGCTTGAAACAAAACAACGCGAGTTGGAAATACAACGCGAACATGACAAGCAACAAGCGACTCTGGCTCTAGAGTGTCGTCAACGCGAAATCGCCTTGGAAACTTCACACTTCACTCAACGCCAGCAAGCTACTGCCAATCTTCCCGTCAGTTTTAATATATCACATGCACGTAAGTTAATGCCATCCTTTGTAGAAGCAGAAGTTGATGTGTTCTTTACCACCTTTGAAACCCTTGCTAATCAACTCAGTTGGCCTGTCGACCAATGGACCACACTTCTCAGAGTCCATCTTACAGGTAGAGCTGCAGTCACACTCAGTACTTTGGCGTCTGAGAATGACTACCACACTCTGAAACAAGCAGTGTTGGACGCCTACCTCCTCTCTACTGAAAGTTATAGAAGGAAATTCCGTGACCACCTGAAGGCAAGTGCCACTACCTTCCTCGAGTTTGCTAACACGAAACGGAGGTATTTCATGAAATGGCTGGAAGCAGCACATGTCTCTACTTTTACAGAACTCGTCAACCTGATGCTTGTTGAAGAATTCTTGAGACGTGTGCCACCTCCTGTCCGCCTCTACTTAGCAGATAAAGAAGAAACCGACTACCTGAAGTGTGCTAAGTCGGCTGACACTTACAGCCTCATCCACCGGCTGACACCCGAACCATCCTCCAGTAAGAAGTCGTGGTACAGTTACGAGAAGGTGAGCCCCGATCAAGCTGGTTCACAACTGTACTGCAAGTATTGTAGACTCTATGGACATACCATAGACAAGTGTGGTAAGTCTCAATACAAGGGAACCACTGACCAACAAAGACCCAAACCAACTCCTCCTAAGTCCGGTAAGCCTGTGATGAATGTTGGTGTTGATGTTAATGATCTTTCTCTTTTCAGTAACCACCTGTATACTGGAACTGTCTCTGCCAACGGTTCAAATCCGGAGGGACGTTTCAAATTGAAGATCTTGAGGGACACAGCGGCTCTACAATCGATCATCTTGAAGTCGGCTGTGCCCAACATCGTCTACACCGGAGAAACTGTCTTCATCACTGACCTCACTGCTACCACTCCATACCCTCTCGCCAGAGTCCACCTGGATTGTCCCTACGTGAACGGGGAAGTCCAAGTCGCCGTCAGGGAAAAGCCTTTTCCCATGCCTGGAGTGCAACTTCTCCTAGGCAATGACTTGGCAGAAGACCTGCAACCGACCAACCTGATCGTCATGGACAAACCCCAGGTGTGTAACTCTGTGTCAATAAACCCTATTCTAGAGTATGTTCCAGCAGAGGTTCAAGAGAGTGATGAAGTTTCTCCTCCGGTTCTCGTGACCACCCGTGCACAAGCCGCACGTCCACAGCCAGCTGACTCTACTGCTACCGCTGTCCCTCAAGACCCTCAGAAACTACCCCCGCATCTGACCAAGTTGGAGTTCCGTAAGTTGCAGAGGGAAGATCTTACTTTAACACCATTGTTTTTCCAGGCTGAGACTCAACCCGACAGTATTCCTGGGTTCTTCCTAGAGAACGACTTGCTCTACCGCAGATATAGACCCAGTAAACTGAAGGAAGAGGACGATTGGGCCAACATCGAACAACTTGTGATTCCCACCAGCCTGCGGTCCACTATTCTACACCTGGCCCACGGAGCATTCTCCCACTACGGCTTCAACAAGACTTACCATGGGATTCGTCAAGACTACTACTGGCCAGGTATGGTAAATAACGTCAAACAGTACGTAAAACAGTGTCATACATGTCAGATGGCAGGCAAACCGAACGTCTCCATTCCCAGAGCACCACTGATTCCCATACAGGTGCCTGCGGAACCTTTCCACAGACTCATAATAGACTGTGTTGGTCCTTTACCTCGGACCAGTTCAGGTAACGCCTACATCCTAACCATCCTGTGTCCTACCACCAGATTTCCCATAGCAGTTCCAGTGAAGAACATCACGGCTGCTACGGTTATAAAACATCTATTGAAGATCTTCACTCAATACGGATTTCCCAGGGAGATTCAAAGTGACTGTGGTACCAACTTCACCAGTGATCTCTTCAAAAGGACACTGGAGGAGTTCAACATCAAACAGGTATTGTCCAGCCCCTATCATCCTGCTTCACAGGGTTCTCTTGAACGTAGTCATCAGACCATCAAAGCACTCTTGAAAAAGTTTTGTAGTGAAACCTCGAAGGATTGGGATAAGCAGATTGACCTTATAATGTGTATTTTCAGAAGTCTCCCCAATGAGTCCCTAGGAGTATCTCCTTATGAGATGCTCTACGGCCGTAAGTGCCGTACTCCCCTTAAGGCTTTCAAAGACTCTCTCAGAGATGCCACCTTCAGTGAGCATCAGAATGTGCCCCAGTTTCTTCAAAACCTTCAACACATTCTAGAGAGAGTCCACCGCTTTGCCCATGATAATCTATTGAAAGCCCAGGTGAGAATGAAGACTCATTACGACCAGACCAGCAAAGTAAGAAAATTCAAGCCGGGAGACTTCGTCCTTGCCTATTTCCCTATCCCAGGTTCACCTTTACAAAACAGGTTTTCAGGACCCTACTGCGTCAAAGAGTGCAGGAATAATAACAACTACGTAATAGAGACTCCAGATAGGCGGCGGAAGACCCAGCTGTGCCACGTCAACCTCCTGAAGCAATATAATGGTACTCCTCCCACTGTCCTGACTAACTATTCTACTTTCACAGAACCCTACATCCACAGTGAGACCTTCCCGGCTTCTCCTCCCGAAAGCACTGACAAGGAGTCAGCGCTTTCTAATTCCGAAATCCTTAATGATCTTCCCAAATGCTTTCAGGATAATAATCGTGCTCCTTTGCCCTCTTCTAATTCCACTCTCACCTCGTCAGATAAGCCCTTCATCCTCCATGTCGACGCCAATGGTACCGACGTTGGTGGTGTCGTGATGCAGCAACGAGGCGAGAAGAATACACCTGTCAGCGACTACTGCTACAAGGATCTACGGAACAATTGGCAAGGAGCTACTCTTCCTCATCCTGAAGCTTCAGCACTTCACTCCACACCTGAAAAGTGCTCGGTCCACCATCAACACGGACCACACCACCCTACACCTCCTGCAGCACGCCCACTTCTCATCTCAACGTCTTCTACTATGGGCTTGCTACCTGCAGAAATTCAACCTGGAGACATGCTATACCAAGAGTCTGACAACATCTTAGCCCATGATCTCTCCAGAGTTTATGAAGTAGAAGCAACTCCATCTAATACTCCACCACATAACGACGTACTTCTTCCAGAACCGCAGGCTTCGGGGGAGAGTTGTGACGATAATCTCCTTCAAGAGATTGAGCCTGCTCTTCCCTCCACAACTACGTCGTTGAAATTATATAATACTACTATGGAAGAAATGTCCAACAACGACAACAACACCAGCAAGGTTTGCCAGAGCGCAAAACGTTGCAGCCAGAGACACCTGTTCAGACTCAAACCGCCAAACTACCTGTCGATCGCTACCGGCTCCGCTGATTGGTCGCCGGCCGGGCTGCAACTGCACTCCACCCCCCCATACTACTTGATGTCTGGGGTCGCCACGACCTCAGACCTCAGAATGTTCAGTGCTTTCGTGGTTACCACTCCTCCCGTCTAGACGTTAGCGTGTACTGAGAGAGGTGGTAGCTTAAAGCCAATATTCCAGCACCTTCCCATTTAATTTTGTATTGCACTTCTTGTTATTTTGCCTTAACGTAACTTTTCATTGTGTCATTTAAGTATTCTTATTATTTTGATTGATTGATTTTATTATAAGAATTTGTTTGTCCAACTCTTACGTGGAGTGTCATATTGATCTTCCCGTCTATAACGCTGTATAACTCTTACGTGGAGTGTCATATTGATCTTCCCGTCTATAACGCTGTATAACTCTTACGTGGAGTGTCATATTGATCTTCCCGTCTATAACGCTGTATAACTCTTACGTGGAGTGTCATATTGATCTTCCCGTCTATAACGCTGTATAACTCTTACGTGGAGTGTCATATTGATCTTCCCGTCTATAACGCTGTATAACTCTTACGTGGAGTGTCATATTGATCTTCCCGTCTATAACGCTGTATAACTCTTACGTGGAGTGTCATATTGATCTTCCCGTCTATAACGCTGTATAACTCTTACGTGGAGTGTCATATTGATCTTCCCGTCTATAACGCTGTATAACTCTTACGTGGAGTGTCATATTGATCTTCCCGTCTATAACGCTGTATAACTCTTACGTGGAGTGTCATATTGATCTTCCCGTCTATAACACTGTATAACTCTTACGTGGAGTGTCATATTGATCTTCCCGTCTATAACGCTGTATAACTCTTACGTGGAGTGTCATATTGATCTTCCCGTCTATAACGCTGTGTAACTCTTACGTGGAGTGTCATATTGATCTTCCCGTCTATAACGCTGTATAACTCTTACGTGGAGTGTCATATTGATCTTCCCGTCTATAACGCTGTATAACTCTTACGTGGAGTGTCATATTGATCTTCCCGTCTATAACGCTGTGTAACTCTTACGTGGAGTGTCATATTGATCTTCCCGTCTATAACGCTGTATAACTCTTACGTGGAGTGTCATATTGATCTTCCCGTCTATAACGCTGTATAACTCTTACGTGGAGTGTCATATTGATCTTCCCGTCTATAACGCTGTGTAACTCTTACGTGGAGTGTCATATTGATCTTCCCGTCTATAACGCTGTGTAACTCTTACGTGGAGTGTCATATTGATCTTCCCGTCTATAACGCTGTGTAACTCTTACGTGGAGTGTCATATTGATCTTCCCGTCTATAACGCTGTGTAACTCTTACGTGGAGTGTCATATTGATCTTCCCGTCTATAACGCTGTGTAACTTCTTACGTGGAGTGTCATATTGATCTTCCCGTCTATAACGCTGTGTAACTCTTACGTGGAGTGTCATATTGATCTTCCCGTCTATAACGCTGTGTAACTCTTACGTGGAGTGTCATATTGATCTTCCCGTCTATAACGCTGTGTAACTCTTACGTGGAGTGTCATATTGATCTTCCCGTCTATAACGCTGTATAACTCTTACGTGGAGTGTCATATTGATCTTCCCGTCTATAACGCTGTGTAACTCTTACGTGGAGTGTCATATTGATCTTCCCGTCTATAACGCTGTGTAACTCTTACGTGGAGTGTCATATTGATCTTCCCGTCTATAACGCTGTAGTAACTCTTACGTGGAGTGTCATATTGATCTTCCCGTCTATAACGCTGTGTAACTCTTACGTGGAGTGTCATATTGATCTTCCCGTCTATAACGCTGTGTAACTCTTACGTGGAGTGTCATATTGATCTTCCCGTCTATAACGCTGTATAACTCTTACGTGGAGTGTCATATTGATCTTCCCGTCTATAACGCTGTGTAACTCTTACGTGGAGTGTCATATTGATCTTCCCGTCTATAACGCTGTGTAACTCTTACGTGGAGTGTCATATTGATCTTCCCGTCTATAACGCTGTGTAACTCTTACGTGGAGTGTCATATTGATCTTCCCGTCTATAACGCTGTGTAACTCTTACGTGGAGTGTCATATTGATCTTCCCGTCTATAACGCTGTGTAACTCTTACGTGGAGTGTCATATTGATCTTCCCGTCTATAACGCTGTGTAACTCTTACGTGGAGTGTCATATTGATCTTCCCGTCTATAACGCTGTGTAACTCTTACGTGGAGTGTCATATTGATCTTCCGTCTATAACGCTGTGTAACTCTTACGTGGAGTGTCATATTGATCTTCCCGTCTATAACGCTGTATAACTCTTACGTGGAGTGTCATATTGATCTTCCCGTCTATAACGCTGTATAACTCTTACGTGAGAGTGTCATATTGATCTTCCCGTCTATAACGCTGTGTAACTCTTACGTGAGTGTCATATTGATCTTCCCGTCTATAACGCTGTATAACTCTTACGTGGAGTGTCATATTGATCTTCCCGTCTATAACGCTGTGTAACTCTTACGTGGAGTGTCATATTGATCTTCCCGTCTATAACGCTGTGTAACTCTTACGTGGAGTGTCATATTGATCTTCCCGTCTATAACGCTGTGTAACTCTTACGTGGAGTGTCATATTGATCTTCCCGTCTATAACGCTGTGTAACTCTTACGTGGAGTGTCATATTGATCTTCCCGTCTATAACGCTGTGTAACTCTTACGTGGAGTGTCATATTGATCTTCCCGTCTATAACGCTGTGTAACTCTTACGTGGAGTGTCATATTGATCTTCCCGTCTATAACGCTGTGTAACTCTTACGTGGAGTGTCATATTGATCTTCCCGTCTATAACGCTGTGTAACTCTTACGTGGAGTGTCATATTGATCTTCCCGTCTATAACGCTGTGTAACTCTTACGTGGAGTGTCATATTGATCTTCCCGTCTATAACGCTGTGTAACTCTTACGTGGAGTGTCATATTGATCTTCCCGTCTATAACGCTGTGTAACTCTTACGTGGAGTGTCATATTGATCTTCCCGTCTATAACGCTGTGTAACTCTTACGTGGAGTGTCATATTGATCTTCCCGTCTATAACGCTGTGTAACTCTTACGTGGAGTGTCATATTGATCTTCCCGTCTATAACGCTGTATAACTCTTACGTGGAGTGTCATATTGATCTTCCCGTCTATAACGCTGTGTAACTCTTACGTGGAGTGTCATATTGATCTTCCCGTCTATAACGCTGTGTAACTCTTACGTGGAGTGTCATATTGATCTTCCCGTCTATAACGCTGTGTAACTCTTACGTGGAGTGTCATATTGATCTTCCCGTCTATAACGCTGTGTAACTCTTACGTGGAGTGTCATATTGATCTTCCCGTCTATAACGCTGTGTAACTCTTACGTGGAGTGTCATATTGATCTTCCCGTCTATAACGCTGTGTAACTCTTACGTGGAGTGTCATATTGATCTTCCCGTCTATAACGCTGTGTAACTCTTACGTGGAGTGTCATATTGATCTTCCCGTCTATAACGCTGTGTAACTCTTACGTGGAGTGTCATATTGATCTTCCCGTCTATAACGCTGTGTAACTCTTACGTGGAGTGTCATATTGATCTTCCCGTCTATAACGCTGTGTAACTCTTACGTGGAGTGTCATATTGATCTTCCCGTCTATAACGCTGTGTAACTCTTACGTGGAGTGTCATATTGATCTTCCCGTCTATAACGCTGTGTAACTCTTACGTGGAGTGTCATATTGATCTTCCCGTCTATAACGCTGTGTAACTCTTACGTGGAGTGTCATATTGATCTTCCCGTCTATAACGCTGTGTAACTCTTACGTGGAGTGTCATATTGATCTTCCCGTCTATAACGCTGTGTAACTCTTACGTGGAGTGTCATATTGATCTTCCCGTCTATAACGCTGTGTAACTCTTACGTGGAGTGTCATATTGATCTTCCCGTCTATAACGCTGTGTAACTCTTACGTGGAGTGTCATATTGATCTTCCCGTCTATAACGCTGTGTAACTCTTACGTGGAGTGTCATATTGATCTTCCCGTCTATAACGCTGTGTAACTCTTACGTGGAGTGTCATATTGATCTTCCCGTCTATAACGCTGTGTAACTCTTACGTGGAGTGTCATATTGATCTTCCCGTCTATAACGCTGTGTAACTCTTACGTGGAGTGTCATATTGATCTTCCCGTCTATAACGCTGTATAACTCTTACGTGGAGTGTCATATTGATCTTCCCGTCTATAACGCTGTGTAACTCTTACGTGGAGTGTCATATTGATCTTCCCGTCTATAACGCTGTGTAACTCTTACGTGGAGTGTCATATTGATCTTCCCGTCTATAACGCTGTGTAACTCTTACGTGGAGTGTCATATTGATCTTCCCGTCTATAACGCTGTGTAACTCTTACGTGGAGTGTCATATTGATCTTCCCGTCTATAACGCTGTGTAACTCTTACGTGGAGTGTCATATTGATCTTCCCGTCTATAACGCTGTGTAACTCTTACGTGGAGTGTCATATTGATCTTCCCGTCTATAACGCTGTGTAACTCTTACGTGGAGTGTCATATTGATCTTCCCGTCTATAACGCTGTGTAACTCTTACGTGGAGTGTCATATTGATCTTCCCGTCTATAACGCTGTGTAACTCTTACGTGGAGTGTCATATTGATCTTCCCGTCTATAACGCTGTGTAACTCTTACGTGGAGTGTCATATTGATCTTCCCGTCTATAACGCTGTGTAACTCTTACGTGGAGTGTCATATTGATCTTCCCGTCTATAACGCTGTGTAACTCTTACGTGGAGTGTCATATTGATCTTCCCGTCTATAACGCTGTGTAACTCTTACGTGGAGTGTCATATTGATCTTCCCGTCTATAACGCTGTGTAACTCTTACGTGGAGTGTCATATTGATCTTCCCGTCTATAACGCTGTGTAACTCTTACGTGGAGTGTCATATTGATCTTCCCGTCTATAACGCTGTGTAACTCTTACGTGGAGTGTCATATTGATCTTCCCGTCTATAACGCTGTGTAACTCTTACGTGGAGTGTCATATTGATCTTCCCGTCTATAACGCTGTATAACTCTTACGTGGAGTGTCATATTGATCTTCCCGTCTATAACGCTGTATAACTCTTACGTGGAGTGTCATATTGATCTTCCCGTCTATAACGCTGTGTAACTCTTACGTGGAGTGTCATATTGATCTTCCCGTCTATAACGCTGTGTAACTCTTACGTGGAGTGTCATATTGATCTTCCCGTCTATAACGCTGTGTAACTCTTACGTGGAGTGTCATATTGATCTTCCCGTCTATAACGCTGTGTAACTCTTACGTGGAGTGTCATATTGATCTTCCCGTCTATAACGCTGTGTAACTCTTACGTGGAGTGTCATATTGATCTTCCCGTCTATAACGCTGTGTAACTCTTACGTGGAGTGTCATATTGATCTTCCCGTCTATAACGCTGTGTAACTCTTACGTGGAGTGTCATATTGATCTTCCCGTCTATAACGCTGTGTAACTCTTACGTGGAGTGTCATATTGATCTTCCCGTCTATAACGCTGTATAACTCTTACGTGGAGTGTCATATTGATCTTCCCGTCTATAACGCTGTGTAACTCTTACGTGGAGTGTCATATTGATCTTCCCGTCTATAACGCTGTGTAACTCTTACGTGGAGTGTCATATTGATCTTCCCGTCTATAACGCTGTGTAACTCTTACGTGGAGTGTCATATTGATCTTCCCGTCTATAACGCTGTGTAACTCTTACGTGGAGTGTCATATTGATCTTCCCGTCTATAACGCTGTGTAACTCTTACGTGGAGTGTCATATTGATCTTCCCGTCTATAACGCTGTGTAACTCTTACGTGGAGTGTCATATTGATCTTCCCGTCTATAACGCTGTGTAACTCTTACGTGGAGTGTCATATTGATCTTCCCGTCTATAACGCTGTGTAACTCTTACGTGGAGTGTCATATTGATCTTCCCGTCTATAACGCTGTGTAACTCTTACGTGGAGTGTCATATTGATCTTCCCGTCTATAACGCTGTGTAACTCTTACGTGGAGTGTCATATTGATCTTCCCGTCTATAACGCTGTGTAACTCTTACGTGGAGTGTCATATTGATCTTCCCGTCTATAACGCTGTGTAACTCTTACGTGGAGTGTCATATTGATCTTCCCGTCTATAACGCTGTGTAACTCTTACGTGGAGTGTCATATTGATCTTCCCGTCTATAACGCTGTGTAACTCTTACGTGGAGTGTCATATTGATCTTCCCGTCTATAACGCTGTGTAACTCTTACGTGGAGTGTCATATTGATCTTCCCGTCTATAACGCTGTGTAACTCTTACGTGGAGTGTCATATTGATCTTCCCGTCTATAACGCTGTGTAACTCTTACGTGGAGTGTCATATTGATCTTCCCGTCTATAACGCTGTGTAACTCTTACGTGGAGTGTCATATTGATCTTCCCGTCTATAACGCTGTGTAACTCTTACGTGGAGTGTCATATTGATCTTCCCGTCTATAACGCTGTGTAACTCTTACGTGGAGTGTCATATTGATCTTCCCGTCTATAACGCTGTGTAACTCTTACGTGGAGTGTCATATTGATCTTCCCGTCTATAACGCTGTGTAACTCTTACGTGGAGTGTCATATTGATCTTCCCGTCTATAACGCTGTGTAACTCTTACGTGGAGTGTCATATTGATCTTCCCGTCTATAACGCTGTGTAACTCTTACGTGGAGTGTCATATTGATCTTCCCGTCTATAACGCTGTGTAACTCTTACGTGGAGTGTCATATTGATCTTCCCGTCTATAACGCTGTGTAACTCTTACGTGGAGTGTCATATTGATCTTCCCGTCTATAACGCTGTGTAACTCTTACGTGGAGTGTCATATTGATCTTCCCGTCTATAACGCTGTGTAACTCTTACGTGGAGTGTCATATTGATCTTCCCGTCTATAACGCTGTGTAACTCTTACGTGGAGTGTCATATTGATCTTCCCGTCTATAACGCTGTGTAACTCTTACGTGGAGTGTCATATTGATCTTCCCGTCTATAACGCTGTGTAACTCTTACGTGGAGTGTCATATTGATCTTCCCGTCTATAACGCTGTGTAACTCTTACGTGGAGTGTCATATTGATCTTCCCGTCTATAACGCTGTGTAACTCTTACGTGGAGTGTCATATTGATCTTCCCGTCTATAACGCTGTGTAACTCTTACGTGGAGTGTCATATTGATCTTCCCGTCTATAACGCTGTATAACTCTTACGTGGAGTGTCATATTGATCTTCCCGTCTATAACGCTGTGTAACTCTTACGTGGAGTGTCATATTGATCTTCCCGTCTATAACGCTGTGTAACTCTTACGTGGAGTGTCATATTGATCTTCCCGTCTATAACGCTGTGTAACTCTTACGTGGAGTGTCATATTGATCTTCCCGTCTATAACGCTGTGTAACTCTTACGTGGAGTGTCATATTGATCTTCCCGTCTATAACGCTGTAGTAACTCTTACGTGGAGTGTCATATTGATCTTCCCGTCTATAACGCTGTGTAACTCTTACGTGGAGTGTCATATTGATCTTCCCGTCTATAACGCTGTGTAAACTCTTACGTGGAGTGTCATATTGATCTTCCCGTCTATAACGCTGTGTAACTCTTACGTGGAGTGTCATATTGATCTTCCCGTCTATAACGCTGTGTAACTCTTACGTGGAGTGTCATATTGATCTTCCCGTCTATAACGCTGTGTAACTCTTACGTGGAGTGTCATATTGATCTTCCCGTCTATAACGCTGTGTAACTCTTACGTGGAGTGTCATATTGATCTTCCCGTCTATAACGCTGTGTAACTCTTACGTGGAGTGTCATATTGATCTTCCCGTCTATAACGCTGTGTAACTCTTACGTGGAGTGTCATATTGATCTTCCCGTCTATAACGCTGTGTAAACCTCTTACGTGGAGTGTCATATTGATCTTCCCGTCTATAACGCTGTGTAACTCTTACGTGGAGTGTCATATTGATCTTCCCGTACTATAACGCTGTTGAACTCTTACGTGGAGTGTCATATTGATCTTCCCGTCTATAACGCTGTGTAACTCTTACGTGGAGTGTCATATTGATCTTCCCGTCTATAACGCTGTGTAACTCTTACGTGGAGTGTCATATTGATCTTCCCGTCTATAACGCTGTGTAACTCTTACGTGGAGTGTCATATTGATCTTCCCGTCTATAAACGCTGTGGTAACTCTTACGTGGAGTGTCATATTGATCTTCCCGTCTATAACGCTGTGTAAACTCTACGTGAGTGTCATATGATCTTCCCGTCTATAACGCTGTTAACTCTTACGTGGAGTGTCATATTGATCTTCCCCGTCTATAACGCTGTGTAACTCTTACGTGGAGTGTCATATTGATCTTCCCGTTCTATAACGCTGTATAACTCTTACGTGGAGTGTCATATTGATCTTCCCGTTCTATAACGCTGTGTAACTCTTACGTGAGTGTCATATTGATCTTCCCGTCTATAACGCTGTGTAACTCTTACGTGGAGTTGTCATATTGATCTTCCTCGTCTATAACGCTGTGTAACTCTTACGTGAAGTGTCATATTGATCTTCCCGTCTATAACGCTGTGTAACTCTTACGTGGAGTGTCATATTGATCTTCCCGTCATATAACGCTGTGTAACTCTTACGTGGAGTGTCATATTGATCTTCCCGTCTATAACGCTGTGTAACTCTTACGTGGAGTGTCATATTGATCTTCCCGTCTATAACGCTGTGTAACTCTTACGTGGAGTGTCATATTGATCTTCCCGTCTATAACGCTGTGTAACTCTTACGTGGAGTGTCATATTGATCTTCCCGTCTATAACGCTGTGTAACTCTTACGTGGAGTGTCATATTGATCTTCCCGTCTATAACGCTGTGTAACTCTTACGTGGAGTGTCATATTGATCTTCCCGTCTATAACGCTGTGTAACTCTTACGTGGAGTGTCATATTGATCTTCCCGTCTATAACGCTGTGTAACTCTTACGTGGAGTGTCATATTGATCTTCCCGTCTATAACGCTGTGTAACTCTTACGTGGAGTGTCATATTGATCTTCCCGTCTATAACGCTGTGTAACTCTTACGTGGAGTGTCATATTGATCTTCCCGTCTATAACGCTGTGTAACTCTTACGTGGAGTGTCATATTGATCTTCCCGTCTATAACGCTGTGTAACTCTTACGTGGAGTGTCATATTGATCTTCCCGTCTATAACGCTGTGTAACTCTTACGTGGAGTGTCATATTGATCTTCCCGTCTATAACGCTGTGTAACTCTTACGTGGAGTGTCATATTGATCTTCCCGTCTATAACGCTGTGTAACTCTTACGTGGAGTGTCATATTGATCTTCCCGTCTATAACGCTGTGTAACTCTTACGTGGAGTGTCATATTGATCTTCCCGTCTATAACGCTGTGTAACTCTTACGTGGAGTGTCATATTGATCTTCCCGTCTATAACGCTGTGTAACTCTTACGTGGAGTGTCATATTGATCTTCCCGTCTATAACGCTGTGTAACTCTTACGTGGAGTGTCATATTGATCTTCCCGTCTATAACGCTGTGTAACTCTTACGTGGAGTGTCATATTGATCTTCCCGTCTATAACGCTGTATAACTCTTACGTGGAGTGTCATATTGATCTTCCCGTCTATAACGCTGTATAACTCTTACGTGGAGTGTCATATTGATCTTCCCGTCTATAACGCTGTGTAACTCTTACGTGGAGTGTCATATTGATCTTCCCGTCTATAACGCTGTGTAACTCTTACGTGGAGTGTCATATTGATCTTCCCGTCTATAACGCTGTGTAACTCTTACGTGGAGTGTCATATTGATCTTCCCGTCTATAACGCTGTGTAACTCTTACGTGGAGTGTCATATTGATCTTCCCGTCTATAACGCTGTGTAACTCTTACGTGGAGTGTCATATTGATCTTCCCGTCTATAACGCTGTGTAACTCTTACGTGGAGTGTCATATTGATCTTCCCGTCTATAACGCTGTGTAACTCTTACGTGGAGTGTCATATTGATCTTCCCGTCTATAACGCTGTGTAACTCTTACGTGGAGTGTCATATTGATCTTCCCGTCTATAACGCTGTGTAACTCTTACGTGGAGTGTCATATTGATCTTCCCGTCTATAACGCTGTGTAACTCTTACGTGGAGTGTCATATTGATCTTCCCGTCTATAACGCTGTGTAACTCTTACGTGGAGTGTCATATTGATCTTCCCGTCTATAACGCTGTGTAACTCTTACGTGGAGTGTCATATTGATCTTCCCGTCTATAACGCTGTGTAACTCTTACGTGGAGTGTCATATTGATCTTCCCGTCTATAACGCTGTGTAACTCTTACGTGGAGTGTCATATTGATCTTCCCGTCTATAACGCTGTGTAACTCTTACGTGGAGTGTCATATTGATCTTCCCGTCTATAACGCTGTGTAACTCTTACGTGGAGTGTCATATTGATCTTCCCGTCTATAACGCTGTGTAACTCTTACGTGGAGTGTCATATTGATCTTCCCGTCTATAACGCTGTGTAACTCTTACGTGGAGTGTCATATTGATCTTCCCGTCTATAACGCTGTGTAACTCTTACGTGGAGTGTCATATTGATCTTCCCGTCTATAACGCTGTATAACTCTTACGTGGAGTGTCATATTGATCTTCCCGTCTATAACGCTGTGTAACTCTTACGTGGAGTGTCATATTGATCTTCCCGTCTATAACGCTGTGTAACTCTTACGTGGAGTGTCATATTGATCTTCCCGTCTATAACGCTGTGTAACTCTTACGTGGAGTGTCATATTGATCTTCCCGTCTATAACGCTGTAACTCTTACGTGGAGTGTCATATTGATCTTCCCGTCTATAACGCTGTGTAACTCTTACGTGGAGTGTCATATTGATCTTCCCGTCTATAACGCTGTAACTCTTACGTGGAGTGTCATATTGATCTTCCCGTCTATAACGCTGTGTAACTCTTACGTGGAGTGTCATATTGATCTTCCCGTCTATAACGCTGTATAACTCTTACGTGGAGTGTCATATTGATCTTCCCGTCTATAACGCTGTGTAACTCTTACGTGGAGTGTCATATTGATCTTCCCGTCTATAACGCTGTGTAACTCTTACGTGGAGTGTCATATTGATCTTCCCGTCTATAACGCTGTGTAACTCTTACGTGGAGTGTCATATTGATCTTCCCGTCTATAACGCTGTGTAACTCTTACGTGGAGTGTCATATTGATCTTCCCGTCTATAACGCTGTGTAACTCTTACGTGGAGTGTCATATTGATCTTCCCGTCTATAACGCTGTGTAACTCTTACGTGGAGTGTCATATTGATCTTCCCGTCTATAACGCTGTGTAACTCTTACGTGGAGTGTCATATTGATCTTCCCGTCTATAACGCTGTGTAACTCTTACGTGGAGTGTCATATTGATCTTCCCGTCTATAACGCTGTGTAACTCTTACGTGGAGTGTCATATTGATCTTCCCGTCTATAACGCTGTGTAACTCTTACGTGGAGTGTCATATTGATCTTCCCGTCTATAACGCTGTGTAACTCTTACGTGGAGTGTCATATTGATCTTCCCGTCTATAACGCTGTATAACTCTTACGTGGAGTGTCATATTGATCTTCCCGTCTATAACGCTGTGTAACTCTTACGTGGAGTGTCATATTGATCTTCCCGTCTATAACGCTGTGTAACTCTTACGTGGAGTGTCATATTGATCTTCCCGTCTATAACGCTGTGTAACTCTTACGTGGAGTGTCATATTGATCTTCCCGTCTATAACGCTGTGTAACTCTTACGTGGAGTGTCATATTGATCTTCCCGTCTATAACGCTGTGTAACTCTTACGTGGAGTGTCATATTGATCTTCCCGTCTATAACGCTGTGTAACTCTTACGTGGAGTGTCATATTGATCTTCCCGTCTATAACGCTGTGTAACTCTTACGTGGAGTGTCATATTGATCTTCCCGTCTATAACGCTGTGTAACTCTTACGTGGAGTGTCATATTGATCTTCCCGTCTATAACGCTGTGTAACTCTTACGTGGAGTGTCATATTGATCTTCCCGTCTATAACGCTGTGTAACTCTTACGTGGAGTGTCATATTGATCTTCCCGTCTATAACGCTGTGTAACTCTTACGTGGAGTGTCATATTGATCTTCCCGTCTATAACGCTGTGTAACTCTTACGTGGAGTGTCATATTGATCTTCCCGTCTATAACGCTGTGTAACTCTTACGTGGAGTGTCATATTGATCTTCCCGTCTATAACGCTGTGTAACTCTTACGTGGAGTGTCATATTGATCTTCCCGTCTATAACGCTGTGTAACTCTTACGTGGAGTGTCATATTGATCTTCCCGTCTATAACGCTGTGTAACTCTTACGTGGAGTGTCATATTGATCTTCCCGTCTATAACGCTGTGTAACTCTTACGTGGAGTGTCATATTGATCTTCCCGTCTATAACGCTGTGTAACTCTTACGTGTAGTGTCATATTGATCTTCCCGTCTATAACGCTGTGTAACTCTTAAG